>NC_092382.1:66885754-67185754 GCF_030028105.1 Mobula birostris
TATTTCTGAAATAAATATGATAATGTACCAGGTCTTTCAAAAACATTAATGTTCATGAGATCTATCTTGAATTCGCCGTTGGAAGTCGGAATTGGCTTGCCAATTGACGATATAAGGTAGCGGTCATTGGGACTTATGCGTTCTGGAATTCCGTGTCGCGTTGTATTCTGCAAAGGTCCATAACGGACATATTTCATGCACGATATGTTTTGAAATTGAATCCAAAAGCTGACTGATAACAAGATGCAGATGTTGATAGTCGAGACTGTCTTCTGTGACTGGAAGCCTGCAACAAAGCGACTACTCAGATTTTGGTGCTCCAGCCTCACTTATTCTGAATGTCAGTAGTTCGTAGAGATAAATGAAGATTATATAAACAGCGTCATTGCAGATGACGCCTAGAATAATGGTGTTCTTGATCATGCGAAGGGAAGTATGGAGTGTGGTATAGTTTTGATTAGCTCTAAATGTTCACGGAGGAATAAGAGTAACAATTTAACATCAGTACGTAAATGCAATATATCTTGTAGCATTTAATATGGATCAAAACATATCCCATGAACAGTAGGACGTAGAAAGCACCAGCAATAGAGTGGACTGTGTGCGAAATTAGTGAAATTTCGAAGGAAGCAACAAGAGGGTTCTGAAAATGTATTCCTTGCGCTTACCCTCGTTATTGGGAGCACCTTGTTTCTAAGGGTGTGGATTTAAGCAAAAGGCGTTAGTAAATTGTGATTAGGCCATCACTGTGATATTTCATGTAGATTTGGTCGCAACAATACAGATTGTACGTGATTGATCAACCGAATGTACAGCCAATGTTCTCCTCTACGTTATGTAGGGTGGTGTGCTTCAGCTATGAGTTGAAACTGGATGAAATTATTTAATTTTCATTGAAACGGACGGCCGAGAGGAGGGTAAGCTGAAGTAGTACTCCACTACAGAGCCAAAGTCTGGAGAAAGGCAGAAACCCTTCTGTGCTGCAGCAGTCCAGAAGATCAAAGGCTGCAGTTTTGAATCTATGGTTCGGATCTGAGTAACATCATTGTTGACGGAGATCATTGCAATACTAAGTCCAACAACAGCTATGGTTTAGCAGAAGAAATAAGTAATTCATTAAGGAGTAGTAGGCTGTATTGTGTCTTGCGCAGAATCCTTCCTGGAGGACTGGCGAGCAGCTAAAGTCGTTCGATCTTTCAAGAAGTGAGAGAGGAATAATCCCGGAAGCAATAGATTTGTGAGCCTCAGAGCAGTGGTGGTTAGAGAGAGATCATTGAAATAATTCATCTACATATTTTTCCTGGGCGTAGTTGATAGCCGACAATTCTAGCGCCACGGTAGTTTCACAGGATAATGCTCATCAATGAAGTTGTCCAACATTACACTTTCACCAAATTCCCTCTCATGGATTAATGCAAATAAAAGTCGCGCAGGATCTGCAGAAAGAATTTGAACTTTCAGATCTAGGATAATTACTGAGCAAAGAAATAAAACTAGATCAGAAAGAGGCATAAAGGATAATTGTCGTTGGTCCATTCCGCTAGAAGTATATGAACACAATCGATACATTTCTCTGTCTGGTGTTTTAAAATCACATTGTGATCTCTTCTACAGTGTATCCAGGATGATCTAATAAAAATGTACTGGGATAATAACAGTGAAAAATGTACATTTCTATTCAGCAGTTAGTTGGAATGGGAGAGTATATCTCCCTCTTGTAAGTGTCAGAATTTCTGAACGAATATTTTTGTGTACCTTTAAAAATAAATCCTGCTCACCAAGGACCTTGACCAGTTGCATTTTGCCTAACGCTACAATCGGTTAACGCCAGATGCAACATTAATGGCTCTTCACACGGATTTAGACCACCTGGACAACACAAACCCCTATGTGAAGATGCGGACGATTGATCGACCATAGCTCAGCATTTAATACCATCATTCCCACACTCCTGATTGAGAAGTTGCAGAATTCTGACCTCTGTACCTCCCTCTGCCATTGGATCCTCGACTTTCTAAACGGAAGACCACGATCTGTGACGATTGGTGATAACATATCCTCCTCGCTGACAATCAGCATTGGTGCACCTCAGGGGTGTGTGCTTAGCCCACTGCTCTACTCTCTGTATACCCATGACTGTGTGGCTAGTAATAGCTCAAATCCCATCGATAAATTTGCTGACGATACAAACATTGTTGGTAGAATCTCAGGGCGTACAAGAGTGAGATATGCCAACTGGTGGAGTGTTATCGCAGCAACAACATGGCAGTCAACGTCAGTAAGACGAAAGAGATGATTGTGGACTTCCGGAATGGTAAGACGAAGGAACACATACGTATCCTTAAAGAGAGATTCGACGTGGTGAAAGTGAACAATCTCAAGTTCCTGGGTGTCATGATCTCTGAGGATCTAACCTTTTCTCAACGTATTAATGCTGTTTTCAAGAAGATGAGACAGCGGATATAAGTTATTAGGAGTTTGAGGAGATTTAGTATGTCAACAAATACTCTTAAAAACCTATAGATGTACGGTGCAGAGCATTCTGACAGGCTGCAACACTGTCTGATATGGTGGTGGTGATGGTGTCTACTGCACAGGGTCGAAAGGTTTAATAATTTAGTTAGCTCCATTTTGAGTACTAGCCAGGACATCTTCAAGGAGAGGTACCTCAGGAAGGCATTGTACTTTATTAAGGACTTCTAGCACACAAGGCATGCCCTTCTGTCATTTCTACCATCAGGTAGGTGGTACGGAAGCCTGAAGGCACACACACAGTGATTCAGGAACAGCTTCTTTCCCGCTGTCATCCGATTCCGAAACGGTCATTGAACCTTTCAACAATAGCTTACTTCATTTTAACATGCAGCATTGATGTTTTTGCACGATCTTAATCTATTCAATATAGGTAGCATATACCGAATAGGATTTATTACTTCTTCTTCTTCTTCTTCTTCTACTTCTTCTTCTTCTTCTTCTTCTTCTTCTTCTTCTTCTTCTTCTTCTTCTTTCTTCTTCTTCTTCTTCTTATTATTATTATTACTATTATTATTATTATTAGTAGTAGTATTTTATTTATCTTCTATAATATGTATTGCATAGAACTGCTGCTACTAAGTTTCGAAATTTCACGTCCATGTCGGTGATAATAAACCTGATTCTGATTCTGATTCTGAATATGTCCTGAAAATATGAAAACAAGACACGATGGGTTTTCTACTCGGTGGAGAACAGTTCGCTATGGAGGGGAATAGGATCATCTTACTTTAGGAAGGATCCGCTCAGGTGTTGCAGGGAAAACAGTAGTGGAGGTGCTGCAAAGGCAATGCAGATAAATTTTGAAAATTAAAAATACAAGCGAATGTATAAGAAGATCAATAGGGCCTCGATGGGTCATCATTTCAGTGTCAGATATCCGATCGTTCCGACGGAATAATTTCTTTGTGTGCTGGGATATAATGCATTTCACTTGACTACAACGTCCACATGGCTGCCCGAGAGCCGAATGCCTGTTCGTGAACTTACAAGTCATTTAAATTAACGGTTGGGAGGTTACGCCATTAAAGGTAAGTATGTTCGTGGCGGAAGTTGCTTTGTTACGAAACATTCTCCACGATCACTTTCAGGACGAAAATTGTCTGTGAGGTGAGTCCGTGACGTGAATTGGCCAGGTTCTAAATTAAAGCCTTTCCCTCATTTTTCATAAGACCACATTCAGCGCCCACCATAATGATAATCGTCACATGGGGCGATTTATAAGTAACATTGAAAAAGAGAATAAATTGTATTCAAACAGCAGAAACCTCATGTCGAGGATAAACCTGGCAACATATAAGAATAAGTTGCACAAAAAAGTCTCCATACTCATCGAGGAATGAAATGTAAATCACAATGGTACAACTGGCAAAAACAAAGTCAATTGTGTTTGCTCAGCGGGTTGTGGCTGACTGGAGTGATGAGTCGTTCGCGGATTGTCCCAGTGGACCTCCCTTCTACAATATAAAAACTGTATAAGCACTTTGCCAGTACATGGAGTATCTGGAGAAACATTGAACGACAGCTCTGAGATAATGTCGTATGTAACTATTTACCACGTAGCACGCATCTATTATCCCATCCTTGCCGCGGTCAGCATTCCAGGTTGGACACTACATCTGATTGCTATATGAATTGATTCGTCTTCCTATTGCTCATGACTCGTAAAATCGTCAATTTAACCATTTTACTTCGGAGTAATGTTGACCTTTTCCCGACTCCTCTCACTATCTCTATTTTCCTAGCATTTTAACGAATTTGGGAAGAAAGCAGTTCATTCAGAGGATCATATTGACAGTTCTACTGAATCAGCCAGATGAAACTATTTATTCCGACTGCAACGCTGGTTTTACATTATCAGCCACGGTCCGTTTGCTCTATCTGTCCAACTGTCACACAAAAACAGCTGATTTCCTTTCATTTCTAATTTTCCTGAAGGATTATCTACCTGTATCATTAACCATTTGCTTCCACAGATATCATAAATTATTTATTACCAGGCTTCTGGAATAAATCATCTCCACACTAGGCAGCATTAGTCACGTCAGATATTTGCACCCTGACATCGTAAGGGCAACTACGCTAGAAATACAAGCGACAATTGCGGATTTTTGCATGTGTTCAGTGTGCTCAGCATCTTACCGATTTGCAAATCATGGGGGAAATCGATTCGTTTAAAATTCTGTGAATTGAACTTCATGTTTTCTTTTTACATTGCAGTCAATGTAACGACGATGGCGATTCTGTCCCGTGGAAAATGTGGACTCTCCAACTATATCACTCGCTACCTGGTGGGAATGGTTGCGGCAGATCTCATTGCCGTTGTCATTGCTATTATTGTTGAGGATATTAATAATCTGTATTTGTACGCCAGATTCTAGCACATTACTCCGATTTGGGCTCTGACCCTCCTGCTTAAAATTGCAAGTTTTGACTGTTCCGTTTGGCTAACAGTTACTTTCACAATCGATCGCTACGTTGCGATTTGCTGTCAGAATCTTCGGAAACGGTACTGCACGGAGAGAGTGGCGACCGCAGTCATAGTAATAGTGGGGACTCTGAGCTTTGTCAGGTGTATTCCGTTCTACTTTGTTGTGGAGCCTTATGTAACAATTAACAATGTTCCTTGGCGTTGTGTACTAATACCTGAATACTTCACTTCATCAGTGTGGAAGGCCTACGAGTTATTTGACAGCATCAAATCTCCGTTATTACCAATCCTTCTGTGTAACGGTTTAACAGCGAAACACATTATAGCGGCAGATAGAGCCCGCAAGGGACTCCGGAGTAACAGTGAATATCAAAAAGACCCTGAAGTAGAGAACCGGAGGAAGTCTATTATTTTATTGTTCGCTTTCTCAGGCAATTTCATTTTACTATGGATGCCCTATATAATACACTCTATAAACTGGCAAGCAGAGAACTATTCTTTCACAGACAAATACTTGAATACACCGATGTACATCTTTCAATAGTGTGGTACTATGCTAACGTCTCTATCAGTACCTGCACCAACACGTGCATCTATGGCCTGACGCAGAAGAAGTTCAGAAAGGTGCTAAAAAATGGGATGAGATTTGTTTTGACAATAAATGCGTTGCGGTGTAAATAACAGAAATACCATCCGCTAGAACTTGTTTGAAATTGCAAATAAATATTCGAAAGCTTTATTGTTTTTGTCAGCATTCGGTAAATCTCGGAATGTAGATAAAGAGAATTCGTTTCTTTTTTGAAGACGAAACACTCTGGGCAAATGGAATATATAGGTTCATTGCACTAGCTAGTCAATGATCGCATTGATAACTTTGGCAGTAACCAACATTACTCACTGGGAATGGGTTATGAATAAGCAAGACATCCCTGCTGGCAAAATTAACGCTCGCAATGCAAATTGTACTACTCTACGATGCATTGTCTGTCGTCATCAAATTGTGCTATTTAATAATTAATTTTCAAATAAAAATGATAGGGAATCTGGTATTCCAGACTTCATTCTGTATGGCGCAGCCGCATTTATTCCTAAATAATTTCCGACTTTTACGCCAAATAGTTTAGCTGACATTTCCTTACAAATAATATCCCCTATTTATTAATTAATCACGAAGATGTGAACCAGTTTGTTGTTTTACTATATTGGCTCCGGAACCTGTATATATTTCGGGGTGCTGGATTATTTTATTTAGTTAGCAATAATATTTGCTATTTCGTCGTCTGATACTTCAGGCTGATACAGACGCAAGAAGTCTATTATCGATCACCCTATCTCTTTTGTTTCCACGCACGGATTGTGGATCTCATCTTCCAGAGGACCTGTTCTGTACTGCAATCGTCTCCTTCCTAAAATATCTGTACAATCCTTTTGTATTCTCCTTCACCTTGTCTGCTAGAGCAACCTCATGCATTTTCCCTCTTGATTTTTTTTTACCCTGGTGTTCCCCTGCACTTCTTATACTCATAAGCACCGCATATGTTCCTACCTGCCTATAACTGCTATATACAACATTTTCTTCTCAATCTGCTCGTCAAAATCCCTTGATTTTCTAAACCGGTTATCATCACATCTCATGCCGACAGGCACATAGACGCTTTCTACTCTCAAAGTGTTACTTCTGAAATCCTCCCACTTACCAAGTGAACGAGAAAACACCCTGCCCTAATCTACATTTTCCAGATCTTTTCTCATACCGGCCAAATTCGACTTTCTTCAAGTTAGAATCTCAACCCCCATACCAGAAATATCGTTCTCTTGTATTTAATTTGATGCAAATAATACTTTGATCAATTGATACAATATGTTCCCCTCCAGGAATTTCTGTCACCTGCCCGGTCTCATTCTATACTTGCAGGTCAAGTATCGTTCTCTATTACTGTAACTTCTGCGTATTAATGAAATGAACTTTCCTGAACATAATTGACAGTCTGTATCCGATCAAGTCATTTTAATAGTCATTTGGACCTTCTGAGGATCCCAGGTACTTCCGAGTCTCTCATTTTGGAAATTCTGAGGATCCCAGGTACTCTCCGCCATGAGGAGGTATTTCGTGTCCCTATTCCAGACCCTTCCACTCTTTCGGGACACTATCTTCGCCGTCTGTATTGGTCCTACCCGTTATTTCATCGTCAGTCGGATCAATGCCTGCAATCGCCGTTTTTTTGACTTTGTCATGTTAGGCAAAGATCGCAAGATCCTACATCTGCGGACCACAGAGCCTGCTGGCCCTGAAGCTAGCAGGCATGAACTTCAAATTGTCTCTGCCATTGATCTCGCCTGCTCCAACACCTCAGGGCATATTCAAAACCCGGACTCCAGCAACGACCATGGACACCTTCACAGCGATTGCGCAACCACCAACTGCGACGTCAGTCTTGAACTCCAGGCCGGGTCTTTACCTGCCGCTATTGTGACTCCCGTCTCCCCTTCCCCCACCACCACTCTGCAATCTCGTTTCCCTCAGATCCCATCGTCAGCTCCTGAGTACTCAGAGGCTCCATCTTCCTCTCACCCCAATCCTCCCCTGTCCACTGACATCCCCAGCCTTCCCCCTCCCCCTCTGATCCCAGCTCTCATCCGTGCCGGGTCTTTACCATCCCCTCCGACCTTCAACTGTCGGAGGCAGAACGTTCTGTTCTCAGTAAGGGCCTCACCTTTGTCCCCCTTCGCCCACACCTCAGCGAGTTCCGTGCTCGCCATGATGCGGAACTTTTCTCCCGCCGTCTCCGTCTCCGAGCCTACATCCACCCCCACCGATGACCCCTTCTCCCGACTTCAAGCCTCCTCTTCTTCATGGACACCCCACTCTGGTCTTCTGCCTGCTCTGGATTTCTTTATTGCTAACTGCCGACGGGACATCAACCGTCTCGACTTCACCGCACCTTGTTCCTATTCCAACCTCACTCTTTCCGAACGCTCTGCTCTCCACTCTCTCTGCACTAATCCTAACCTTACTATTAAACCCGCCGATAAGTGGGGTGCTGTTGTAGTCTGGCGTACTGACCTCTACCTTGCCGAGGCACAGCGACAACTCGCGGATACCTCCTCTTATTTACCCCTCGATCGTGACCCAACTAAGGAGCACCAGGCCATTGTCTCCCACACCATCACTGACTTTGTCCACTCAGGGGATCTCCCATCCACTGCTACCAACCTTATAGTTCCCTCACCTCGCACTTCTCGTTTCTACCTCCTACCCAAGATCCACAGACCTGCCTATCCTGGCCGCCCTATTGTCTCAGCTTGCTCCTGCCCCACCAAACATGTTTCTGCATACCTCGACACGGTTTTATCCCCCCTTGTTCAATCCCTTCCGACCGATGTTCGTAACACTTCTCACGCTCTTAAACCTTTCGATGATTTTAAGTTCCCTGGCCCCCACCGCTTTATTTTCACCATGGATGTCCAGTCCCTATATACTTCCATCCCCCATCAGGAAGGTCTCAAAGCTCTACGCTTCTTTTTGGATTCCAGACCTAATCAGTTCCCCTCTACCACCACTCTGCTCCGTCTAGCGGAATTAGTCCTTACTCTTAATAATTTCTCCTCCCACTTCCTCCAGACTAAATGTGTAGCTATGGGCACCCGTATGGGTCCTAGCTATGCCTGCCTTTTTGTTGGCTTTGTGGAACAATCTATGTTCCGAACCTATTCTGGTATCTGTCCCCCACTTTTCCTTCGCTACATCGACGACTGCATTGGCGCTGCTTCCTGAACGCATGCTGAGCTGGTTGACTTTATTAACTTTGCCTCCAACTTTCACCCTGCCCTCAAGTTTACCTGGCCCATTTCCGACACCTTCCTCCCCTTTCTAGATCTTTCTGTCTCTATCTCTGGAGACAGCTTATCCACTGATGTCTGCTATAAGCCTAGGGACTCTCACAGCTATCTGGACTATTCCTCTTCTCACCCTGTCTCTTGCAAAAATGCCATCCCCTTCTGGTAATTCCTCCGTCTCCTCCGCATCTGCTCTCAGGAAGAGGCTTTTAAATCCAGGACGAGGGAGATGTCCTCCTTTTTTTAAAGAAAGAGGCTTCCCTTCCTCCACCATCAACTCTGCTCTCAAACGCATCTCCCCCATTTCACGCACATCTGTTCTCGCTCCATCCTCCCGCCACCCCAGTAGGAATAGGGTTCCCCTGGTCCTCACCTACCACCCCACCAGCCTCCGCGTCCAACATATTATTCTCCGTAACTTGCGCTACCTCCAACTGGATCCCACCACTAAGCACATCTTTCCCTCCCGTCCTCTCTCTGCTTTCCACAGGGATCACTCCCTATGCGACTCCCTTGTCCATTCGTCCCCCCCCCCCATCCCTCCCCACTGATCTCCCTCCTGGCACTTATCCTTGTAAGCGGAACAAGTGCTACACATGCCCTTACACTTCCTCCCTCACCACCATTCAGGGCCCCAGACAGTCCTTCCAGGTGAGGCGACACTTCACCTGTGAGTCGGCTGGGGTGATATACTGTGTCCGGTGCTCCCGATGTGGCCTTCTATATATTGGCGAGACCCGACGCAGACTGGGAGACCGCTTTGCTGAACACCTACGCTCTGTTCGCCAGAGAAAGCAGGATCTCCCAGTGGCCACACATTTTAATTCCACATCCCATTCCCATTCTGACATGTCTATCTACGGCCCCCTCTACTGTAAAGGTGAAGCCACACTCAGGTTGGAGGAAAAACACCTTATATTCTGTCTGGGTAGCCTCCAACCTGATGGCATGAACATTGACTTCTCTAACTTCCGCTCATGCCCTACCTACCCTCGTACCCCACCCGTTATTTATTTTTATACACACATTCTTTCTCTCACTTCCCTTTTTCTCCCTCTCTCCCTCTCACTATACCCCTTGCCCAGCCTCTGGGTTCCCCCTGCCCGCCCCCCACATTTCTTTCTCCCTTGTGCTCCTGTCCCAAGAACCTCTCATATCTCCGTTGCCAATCTCCTGTCCAGCTCTTGACTCCATCCCTCTCCCTCCTGTTTTCTCCTATCATTTTGGTTACCCCTTCCCCCTCCCACTTCCAAATCTCTTACTAGCTCTTCCTTCTGTTAGTCCTGACGAAGGGTCTCGGCCTGAAACGTCGACTGTACCTCTTCCTAGAGATGCTGCCTAGCCTGCTCCGTTCACCAGCAAGTTTGATGCGTGTTGCAAGTCATTTTAATAAATGTCAGAGTTCAATGTAAAATATACATTTCAGAGTACATACATGTCACCTTGTACAACTGTGAGAGTCTTTTTCCTGTGGACATACTGAGCAAAATCTATAGAAAAATAACTCTAAACAGTATAAGTGAACACAAACTGTACGAGTACAAATATAAATAGATATCAGCATATGATAGTCCCATACAAAATGTGGAAAGTCAAATTTGCCTACTATGACAATCTCATGTTACTTGCAACAGTCTTTCTGCGAATGTGTTCCTCTAAACAGCGCGGACTGTTACACGCTCTGTAATACAGCCCCATTAAAGTGATCATGTCTAACTCAATCCACAGTTCCATCGTTAGCTCCTCGCTAGACGAGTTATCCAGACTGTCCTGACTGAGTAGGGCGATGGCATTTTTCGTGACTAGCAACGCCACACCTCCCCCTTTTATCCCTCCCGCACTATGGCGTTTAAAGTAATGGAGCTCCGTAAAGTTACTACATCTCTTGCAACCAAGTCTCACTCATCTGCAGAATACTATAAAATCATAGCTTGGTTTATGACCTGATCTCTTCTGTCTTTCCTACGATACTTCTTGCATTGGAATGTACACTGCTATGCACATTTGCCTGTCAAGGACCAACTCTATGTCCCTGCAGTGAGAGTTGAGAACGGTTAACGCGGGCAAAAAGGACTGTGGTGAAGCTGTATAGGCCAATTCCCTGTATAGTGGGTGGTACAGCATTGATGAACTCCAACTATACCATCAAGAAGACTATGGAGACAGGAGATAATCGATGGTTTAATCTTCAGTTTAATATCCTGGAGCCCATGTAAGGGAATAAGGACATTAGTCGCACCATGCTCAAACATTTGAATTCTTTTTAAAGTCTAAACATTTTCTGTCTTCACCACCTCTGCAAAATTTGTTCTCGTATCGGTTTGCCATCCCATGCAACTCTTTTCAACCCTCACACCCCGCCCCGTGCATCACTCGAAATCCTTTCCAGTCGGATATTCGTACCCCTGAAGTTCAAGGGCAAACCTTCTCCTCTGCACATGTCCCGGCTTCCTCGGAAGATAGCCGAATGATCCAAAAATGTGTCGCCCTCCCTCCTTCACAATTTTCTTAATCCCGTGTAAAGCCGTATATTCTTCCTATTTCAGGCTCGACCAGCACATGGCAGCAACCTGAAGATGACAACCCTAGAAGACTTGCTCATAAACATAGCACCTAACCCTCTGAACCAGTTTTGTTACCCAAAGTTAGTATAACCTGTGAACGTTTGCACTTCATTTTAAGAATGCTGACGACTCGAACCGCGATGCCCCGCAATCTGACAGCTTAATTTTAACATAACATCCGGGAATCTCGTTATTGTCTACAGAACATCATTTTAGGGGTCATCGATAGAACAGGTTTTACATTATAAGAACACACAGTCCTCTTTTATTGTCATTTAAAATGCATACATGCATTAAGAAATGATACAATGTTTCTCCGGAGTGATATCACAGAAAACAAGACAGACCAAAGACTGACACTGACAGAAACACATAATTATAACATATAGTTACAGCACTGCAAAGCAATACCATAATTTGATAAAGAACAGACCATCGGCACAGTAAAAAAAAAAGTCTCAATAGCGGCGGCAAAAGGGAGAAACTCCCTGCCATAAACCTCCAGGCACCGTCAACTTGCCGATACCTTGGAAGCAGCCGACCCCAGCCGACACTGAGCCCATCCTCCGAAAACTCCGAGCTTCCGACCAGCCTCTCTGATACAACCTCCCGAGCGCCATCCTCTGCCGAGCGCCTTTGACCTCTCCCCGGCCGCTGAAACACGCAAAGCTGAGGATTTCGGGGCCTTCAGCTCCGGAGTTTCCGGTTACCACACAGTAGCAGCGGCAGCGAAGCAGGCATTTCAGAAGTTTTCAAGTATATAACAATTGAGAGGTGGATTAGTCCGCTGGGAATTTAGGAAATCCACAGCGAGTGGGCATAGCTTGATAAAATTGCTCCATGGAGAAATATATTGAATTACTGAATCCTGCTTTCGATATTAAAAATAAATATGGCTCATTTGAATATGCTGCTGTAAACGCGACAACATTCACTAATACAAGGCGAAGGTTGGTGTCAGCTGAAAGGAGCTGCCAGTGCCGGTACTCAATTACATTCCAGGTTTAAGTTAAAGAATGGACACATATTGAGATGCAGACGGTTAAAAATGCCCATATTGGGAAAATGTAATTAGTGAGTAGGTGGGAGATCCTCTCCAGAAAGTAAGGTGTAAGGCGTCCCTTCCCAGCACTTACCTGCTGGCCAGTCCTGGGAAACGTGTAGTACCTGCTTCGCACCCTTATCCATGTTACGTGAAGCCACTGCAGCTGGTGTAGGACGGCTGTATGAACAGAGGGTGCATATCACAAACACTGGTTATGTGATTGCAGACGCGAAGCAGACATTAGAAACATAGAAACGCTACAGCAGAATGCAGGCCCTTCGGCAAACAAAGCTGTGTCGAACGTGTCCTTACCTTAGAAATTACCAGCGTCATCGATTGTCCTAAATTCCTTGTAACTATCCAGAAATCTATTAAATGATCCGGTCGTATCCGTCTACACCACCGTCGCTGAAAGCTCAATCCGCACACTCACCACTGTCTGCGTAAAATACATAACCCTGGCATCTTCGCTATACCTTCTTCCAACACCTTAACAATAGGCCCTCTCGTGCTACCCATTTCAGCCCTGAGAAAAAGCCTCTGTGTATCCACATGATCAATGCCTCTCATTATCCTCTACCAGGTTACCTCCCATCCTTCGTCGATCTAAGGAGAAAAGGCCGAGTTCACTCAACCTATTCTCTTCAGGCATGCTCCTCCATCCTGGCAACATCCTTGTAAATCTGCTCCGCTCCCTTTCTATGTTTTCGACATCCTTCCTGCAGTAAGGCGACGATAAATATAACACAGTACTCCACGTGGGATCTGACCCGCGTCTTAAATAGCTGCAACATTAACTTTCGGCTCTTCAACTCAAATACACGGTTGCTGAAGGCCTATGCACCGTATGCCTTCTTAACTACAGAGTCAGGCTGCGTAGCAGCTTTGACTGTCCTATGAACTCAGACCCCAAGATCCCTCTGAACCTCCACATTGCTAAGAGTACATAGAACATAGAATAGTACAGCACAGTACAGACCCTTCGGCCCACAATGTTGTGCCGACCCACAAACCCAGCCTCCCATATAAACTCCCACCTTAAGTTCCTCCATATACCTGTCTAGTAGTCTCTCAAACTTCACTAGTGTATCTGCCTCCACCACTGACTCAGGCAGTGCATTCCACGCACCAACCACTCTCTGAGTAAAAAACCTTCCTCTAATATCCCCCTTAAACTTCCCACCCCTTACCTTAAAGCCATGTCCTTTTGTATTGAGCAGTGGTGCCCTGGGGAAGAGGCGCTGGCTATCCACTCTATCTATTCCTCTTGTTATCCTGTACACCTCTATCGTGTTGGACAACCAGGCATCCTCTTACAACTGCTGGTAATTCTGCAGGAAACTATGCAATGGGTTGTCTGCGGCCCCATGTCGTTCTGTTAAATTCCCGTTGCTGAACCCTTGAGATGGTATCTTGCTAATCGCCCTCAAAGATTGCAAAAAAACAAAAGTCACTCATTATCACGACCTGGTTTCGGAACTGGTAATATAAGATAATTACAGGGACTTACAAACCCTTTCTGATCGAAAAGTGTTTTCATGACAGGATTCATGCGTTCCACTGCATCCAGTGACAAATCATATTGCCGTATAGAAGTTCGACATACTCAGAAAAAGAAGGGGTAACAAACAGGTCAAACCTTCTTTTAACGATGAAGAAGGAAATATTATACATCCAGCCTGAGAGGAATGTAGTTGTAGAGAGGCATTCGTATTAGGCAGAGTTATACACTAGTGCGGTTTAACTCGAGTAAAGTCTTAAGCACGGCTTCGAGTAGTTGAAGAGTTGCGGGGGGGTTTGATGACTAGAGTGACATGACAGGTTCAGTTTGGCAATTTAAACCGTTCATTCTGTTGCTCACTCAAAAACGCTGCTGCCACTATGCCCTCTGGACCTCAACAGATGTGCTCGGTTAAAGGAAGAGTTTCTGCTCTGTTACGCACGGAAAGAACCTTTTGGTGATAGCTCGACTGAGGTGTTTCAGTGTATCGGGCGGTGCAATGTAAATGCATCAGAGGTTGTCATTTCAGAATAATCTGCTGTAGATAATAAAGGTCGTTAGGCAGTTTAAGAGTGTCCGTTCCATCCATAAGGCAGCACAGAGTTGTCCTGCAAGACTATTCCAGCAGAAGATTCCCATCTCTCAGGGAAACGGGAAATACATAGACACATACAAAACCTACAGCAGAATACAGGCCCTTCGGCCCAAAAAGCGTGTCGAACATCTCCTTACCTTAAAAATTTCCTACTGTAACCCATAGCCCTCTATTTTTGTGAGCTCCGTGTACTTGTGCAGGAGTCTTTTAAAATACCCAGTTGTATCCGCCTCCACCACCATCGCCGGCAGCCCATTCCACGCACTCACCACTCTCTGCCTATAAAAAAACTTACCCCTGACATCTCCTCTGTACCTACTTTCAAGCACCTCAAAACTATGCCCTCTCGTGCTAGCCATTTCAGCCCTTGAAAAAAGCCTCTGAATATTCACAAGATCACTGCCTCTTATTATCTTAAACACATCTATCAGCTCACCTCTCATCCTCCGTCGCTCCAAGGAGAAAAGGTCGGGTTCACTCAGCCTAGTCTCGTAAATCATGCTCCCCAACCGAGGCAACATACTTGTAAATCTCCTCATCACCCTTTCTATGGTTTCCACATCCTTCCTGTAGTGACGCGACGAGAATTGAGCATAGTACTCCAAGTGGGGTCAGACCAGCGTCTTATATAGCTGCAACTTTACCTCTCGGCTTTTAAACTCAATCCCACGATTGAAGAAGTCCAATACACCGTATGCCTTTTGAACGACAGAATCAACCTGCACAGCTGCTTTGAGTGTCCTATGGACTCGGACCTCAAGGCCCCTCTGATCCTCCACACTGCCAAGAGTCTTATCATTAATGCAGTCAGAAACAGGAAATACAGTCAGTTATGTTTCCGCCTGGTTTTTGCCTGTACCTGGCAACCTCTCGGAGATAACTATGCTGACGCGATGCCAGACAATTGCAGCCTTACAGGGTCCCCTTTCACCACGTCCCATTGATAACGTTATCTCCGTCATTTTCGTTTCTCCCTCTGTCCGCTGGGGACTTTCCTTGCACTGCAGGTCAGGTGGGTTCCGCACACCACCTTCAATAACATGTGAACATATCCAGCCAAGGGTTATAAATTTCACAAATTTGTCTCATAGCCCGAACTTCGAACAGGATCCACGGCCGAACTACCGCGAGAGCGTCAATTATACTTACTTGGATATTGTGTAACAGGATTTATTTCTGACTTCAGTTCTTTCTTTTCTCTCTCCGTTTTTTCTTTTAAGAAGCAAATTATAGTCATGTTCTGTTCTTTCCAGCCCCTTCCACCAGTGCACAAGCGACAATGCAATGCGTTAATTTATCCTTGGATAGTTCTTTGTGTTGCTGTTTGTCCCCCTTCTGCTCTGCGGCTTCGGTTGCCTGAGCGTTATAAGGCGGGGTCGGGGTGTTTAATTCTGTCGTATAGCTTCTGCTAACATTGATTTTTTTTCCAGACCAGAATCCAGCCTGGGCTCAAGCTGACTAGATGAGGATATAAGCATTGATTCGCCTCCCCTTTCTTTTGATTTGACACCGTTTGGTCAGACAGTCCATTTTCTTTTTGCTTCCGACATTGATGTCGCTTAGCTACCTCCAGCCCTTATTCAAGACAAGTCAAGTCAGGATAATTGTCATTTAATTGCACACATGCACACCGACAAACGAGACAATGTTTCTACGACCCAGGGTGCAAAATACAGCAGCACACACCACACACAAAATCCACAGATGGACCAGGCACAAACAAACAGAGTAAAGTGCATATATCAAAACCTTTCATTAAATCCCACGTAGGTTCTCCGTCTCCGCTACCACTTTCCTGTTTAAATTATTTAATTTTCTTTTTCTCGAGAGACTCCCAATACGCCACCTTCCTTGTGTCCAGCCATATAAGTCACTAGTAAAAGGAATCACATAGCTACTATATCCACTTTCCAACCAGACCTGATCAGCAGAGGAGATTGGCGGCACCAGCGGCTCTGCAAGCGATATCTTTACTCGCTCAAATTTCTGGCGCTTCTTTCTCGTTTTATTCTTTATCTTTAAAGAGAAAACTGACCCGGCATTTCTCTCATCAACTTTAGTATCATTACTTACCATCCTCCTTCAATCTATTTACCTGGTTCTCATCTTTATCTTTACAGGGCAATCTCTCCCCCGCATTCCTGATCAACTTTACTGTTACTACTTCCCATCCTATTTCAATCTGCTTACCTGGTCCTGCAAACGAAGGAGGAGGGTGTTGAAATCTTATTTATATCTATTGGGTTTATTTACTAATTAGAGAACATCTTGGGTGCGTCTTGGATCCGGATCCTGACTTCCTTACGTCGCACAATACTTTACATAATGTTGCGGTCTTTTCTACTTGGCCTTGTCGATTCCATCCGCTCTACCCAGTCGTGGGCCATGATCAGGGAGGCTCACGCAACGGGTCGCTAACTCGAAATTGCCTTTGCGACCCTCAGTTACTCCATCGTTCGACGCCGTTTTGTCGGGATCCTGCTTGTCTACGGCAATTAGCCAGAGATTGTTTTAAAATTAATTTCGGTACCGGATTTCAATTGGCTAATCATTTATTTGATCATGGATCATGGAGAGTCCACATGTGTGGAGCTCCGAGGTACAAGTAAAAACCTTGTCTTTATATCTAGTAGCAGAGATATGTGTGAGACCATAGCACAACAATGGAGTTTGTTCATAATATTGTTTTCATGATTTGTGGCCCATCCGTTTACGTTCATCTCATTTGCGCAGTTGTCTTGTCGTTCTGTGGAGTCGTAGTGACAAGCACGATATTCTTAAGTGGAAAACGCAGACGTCGCCAGTGTCATAAAGCTAAAGCAAGATACAGTCCTGTAAACTCTATACTCGGAAATTACATGCGCAGGGACGGAGGTTGGAGGTCAGAGAGAGAGGGAGGGTGATGGTAGTGAAGAATGTTTGGAGGGAGGGAGACCGTGCATGCGGGTTGGAAGGAGTGAGGTCAAGGGAAGGGGTCAGCGTTTCGGCAGGTGTTGAAGGGTTCGGAAGCACTTTACAATACCGGCACTGCAGTCCCAGAATGCTATGCGTGACGGAAAGCCCTCTAACCCCTCACGATGCATTTTTTTTCCGGATTTTGACTCACTCTTCGAAACACACCCTCATTCCAGACTTACCACGTCCCAACAGTCTTTCTCACCACCTGCCCCCCCGTCTCTGCCCAACTCAGCTCTCATTTTCGCCCCAGTTTCTCCCCGTCTCTCGCTCTCTACGTGTCGTCTCCGTACACCCCCGTCCTGCTCTGACCCAGGCTCATTCTGCACCATCGCACCGCACACTAAGTGCGCTGTCTCCCTTCACAGTCTCGTCCCCATCTCTCTCTCTTCCCGTCTCTATACCGTTTCACTCTGTCACTCTTTCCCCCTACTTACCGGTCTCTCCACAGCGCTATCTTAGTTCTGTCCCCTCTCCGATCTCTACACCCATCGAAACCTCTCCCATCACCCCGGCCTCTATCTTCACACAAGGACCCTCCCCCCCGATCTCTCTCTTCCCATTGCTCTCTCGTACCTCACCAGCCTCTGCCGCCATCACTCTTTGCCACTCTGCCCTATAATCTTTCTCTCTCTCTCTCTCTCTCTCTCTCTCTCTCTCTCTCTCTCTCTCTCTCTCTCTCTCTCTCTCTCTCTCTCTCTCTCGCGCTCTCTCTTTCTCTCTGTTTCTACCTGTACCCAGTCTTTCTACCCAAAAATACCTCTCTCTCCACTCTGGATTTCTACCCAGTCTCTTTCTCTACCCCAGCCTCCCATCCTGACCAGTCCCTCACCCATCTTTCACTTTCTACCTCGTCTCTCTTTCTCTCTATCTATCTATCCATCTCTGTCTCCTCTCCCTCTCTCTCTCTCTCTCTCTCTCTCTCTCCCCCCCCCCCTCCCAGTATCGCCCCCTGGCATGCCTCTCGCCCAAACTTTCTTTCGTCTTCCTCTCTCCCTCCGTCTTCTGTTGCCTTCTATCTGTTCCCTCCTCTTCTCACCTGTCTCGCTCCCTCTCCAATCTCCCTTCCCATGTCTTTCTTCCTTTGTCACTCTCTCCCCGTTTTCCCTAGCCCAGTATCTCTTTCCAAAATCTGCCCTTTACCCCTCAGTCCCACTGTTAGTTCAGAACCTGTTTCACGCCTTGCCTCTCTCAACCTCCAGTCTCTCTCACCCGGCCTCCCTCCCCGTGTTTCCTTCTCCGTCCAGTGTCACTAACCCCCCGGCGCTCCCTACCCATTTCTTTCCCCGGTCTCTCGCTCCTCCTATCTTTCTCTCTCCCAGTCTCTCTTAGCATCTCTCTCTCTCTTCCAAGACCCTCACTACCCCGTCTTTCACCCCATTCTCTCCCTCCCGCGCTCTCTTTCTCCTACGCCAGTCAGCTCACGTTCCCCAGTCTCTGTCTGCCCGAATGTCGCTTCTCCCAGCCTTTCTCTTATCACTTGTGCACAGCAGTCTCTCTTTTATACCTCTTCCCCTTCAGTTTCTCTCTCCATGCCCGGGTGTCTCTCGCCCAGTCTTTAGAGTCTTTAGAGTCGACGTTTCTGGCAGAGACCCTTCGTCAGGATTAACGGTAAAAAGAGATAATAAGAGATTTGAAAGTGGGAGGGTGAGCGGGACTTGCGAAATGATAGGAGAAGACAGGAGGGGGAGTGATGAAGCTACGAGCTGGAAGGTTGATTGACAAAAGGGAGACAGAACTGGAGAAGGGGAAGGATCATTGGACGGAAGGCCTAGTGAGAAAGAAAGGCCCAGGGAGGGGAGCTCAGAGGAAGATGGAGAGCAGGCAACGAGTGATTGTGAGAGGGACAGAGAGAAAAAAAAAGTGAGACAAAAAAGGGGGGAATAGTAAGTAAGCAAGCAAGTAAGTAAATAAATAAATAAATAAATACATAAATAAGGAATGTGGTAAGAAGGGGGCGCGGGTCATTAATGAAAGTTAGAGAAGTCAATGCTCATGCCATCAGGTTGGAGGCTACCCAGACAGAATATAAGGTGTTGTTCCTCCAACCTGAGTGTGACGTCATCTTGACAGTAGGGGCGGCCATGGATTGACGTGTCAGAATGGAAGTGGGATGTGGAATTAAAATGTGTGGCTACTAGATAATCCTGCTTTTTCTGGCGGACAGAGCGTAGGTGTTCAGCGAAATGATCTCCCAGCCTGCGTCGGGTCTCGCCAATATATAGAAGGCCGCACCGGGAGCACCGGAAACAGTATATCACCCCAGCCGGCTCACAGGTGAAGTGTCGCCTCACCTGGAAGAACTGTCTGGGGCCCTGAAGGGTGGTAAGGGAGGAAGTGTAAGGGCATGTGTAGCACTTGTTCCGCTTAAAAGGATAAGCGCCGGGAAATATTAAACGGCCAAACTATTGAATATAAATTTAATATTGACACTTCTACCGGAGATAAATCTCTGCAGTAACACAATGCCGAATGCTGATAGTCTATCTGTGAAAATTATCCGAATGATTGAACCGTACAATGCCAAAAACAGCTTCTATGTGTAAAGTAATCTCCCGATACGTCCACGTCATTCAGCCTTCTGTCCCTGGAATAAGCCAGGAACAACACACCTCAACATTTCCAGATGAGTTCAAATAGTGGATCTGCCTGATCTATACAAAACAATGAATGAGGGAATTCTCCCAAGGTAGCAGAACAGGCCAAGAATAGATGGGAATAACGAGAACCTTCCGATATTGCAGCGAATATATTGAAGCATCCACAATTACCTCAAATCCTCGGTCTGAAAGACCTGAGCAAACATACCCAGTGTTACGAGACAGGAATTCTAACCACGCAAAACAATTAACTATACAGAATAAATCTTGGTCATAACATAAATCTTCATAACGCTATCCCGGACTCAACCCCTCCAGCAAAGTTAACATCTCAGATGCATGACGTACGTGGAATCATACACTGCGCTGAGGTCCTCAGGGGTAAATGGAATATCTACTCCAAATGTAAACTAATTCCAAACCATTTTAAGAGACTCCTAGATAGGTATTTAGAGCTTAGAATAATAGAGCTATGGGTCACCCGGGGTAATTTCACAGTATTGCGGGCCGAAGGGCCTGTATTGGACTGTAGGTTTTCTGTCTTTCGGTGTTTCTATTTTCCACAGTCATGACGCATCATACATATCCCCATCCTTCACTGCGAATTTGTTCCATATCCCGTTACAGCTCCCTTGGTTAACACGGAAAGTACACCCATCAGCATTTTAGAGATTCTCAGCGCAATCAGCCCGGCCGCTTGAATGCTGCGGAAACGCTTATCCCGCACAACAACATCAGAATGACTGAGAGACTGATGGCAGCACTCCGGAAGAGGAATTCGGGAGAAAACAGCAACCCTCTCTGATGGCTCAGCTGTGGACACGGAGAGCAGAGTCAAAATCTCGGGCGATAATACCTCCGAGGATCCGGCATAGGGTCAGCACGGTAATGCAATCGCGATAGCATGACAGGGGTTGGACAGCATTAGTTGCTTCAGTAAATACAGTATATCACGGCTCTCGGAAAGCAGTGAAACTCCTTCGACACTGTCCCATCACACACTCTCCCGGGGTCAGTGACAGAGTGTAGCTCCTGCCGCACCGTCCCATCAAACTCCATGAAACAAAATATGCAAGATAAATTACAGACCAGCCTGAAGCTGTCAGAAGAAAATCGAAAGGAATATTATATTATTTATGAATGGGACATTGCTCGAATAAATTAATTTCAATATTTTGTTTATTTTCAGTCAACATTTAAGAAGTTGTGTTGGCAAGCCATATAAAGTTTTAGAGCAGGCGCTGCTCAATTGGCTGTATGTGGTTAAGCAACGAATAGCGTGCAGAATGTACGCGGGCCGAACGGTCTGTTATCATATGACTCTATTACACAGGATGTACTGTTACATCAAACGTCATCATTCATAAGTGAACTGTCCATCTCACAATTTTAACATAACCAACTGCAGAAGACTCTTCTTCTTAAAAACAGCTCCGGGAATATAGAGTATATTTTTACCAGATTTACTATATTTATTTGACTTGAGGAAGAGCGAAAACGATGAAAAAAACTCTCACACTGAATCAGAGGTTCGCAGGTACTGGAGAGAGACGACACATTTTCTGCCCGAACAGAGCCTGACTAACACAAAATGAAGCCCACGATCTCGCACTGCAGCAGAGACTGACGGATGCAGAATCAACCCCACGCTCTCGCCCAGTAGCGGAGACCGACAGACGCAGAGACAAACCACCGCCCCAGCACTTTAGCAGAGACTATTTTTTAAAGAATGAATTCACTGAACCAGAGAATGGCACCTACAGAACTCCACTCTCTGTCTATACCAGGGGCTTATATAAACAAAATGAACCACACACTCTCACGTTGCACCGGAGACTGATGGGTATAGAATGAATCACCTTCTTCACTCTCTTCCCGCGACAAGCACGTGGAGATTGAAATGCACACTCTCAATTTATAGAACATAGAACATAGAATAGTACAGCACAGTACAGGCCCTTCGGCCCGCAATGTTGTGCCGACCCTCAAACCCTGCATTCCATAAAGCCCCCACCTGAAATTCCTCCATATACCTGTCTAGTAGTCTCTTACACGTCACTAGTGTATCTGCCTCCACCACTGACTCAGGCAGTGCATTCCACGCACCAATCACTCTCTGAGTAAAAAACCTTCCTCTAATATCCCCCTTGAACTTCCCACCCCTTACCTTGAAGCCATGTCCTCTTGTATTGAGCAGTGGTGCCCCGGGG
The DNA here is from genome assembly GCF_030028105.1 of Mobula birostris. Classification (NCBI taxonomy): domain Eukaryota; kingdom Metazoa; phylum Chordata; class Chondrichthyes; order Myliobatiformes; family Myliobatidae; genus Mobula; species Mobula birostris. The sequence continues at coordinate 66,908,025 of NC_092382.1, forward strand.
AAGAGGCGCTGGCTATCCACTCTATCTATTCCTCTTATTACCTTGTACACCTCTATCATGTCCCCTCTCATCCTCCTTCTCTCCAAAGAGTAAAGCCCTAGCTCCCTTAATCTCTGATCATAATGCATACTTTCTAAACCAGGCAGCATCCTAGTAAATCTCCTCTGTACCCTTTCCAATGCTTCCACATCCTTCCTATAGTGAAGTGACCAGAACTGGACACAGTACTCCAAGTGTGGCCTAACTAAAGTTCTATAGAGCTGCATCATTACATCGCGACTCTTAAACTCTATCCTTCGACTTATGAAAGCTAACCCCCCATAAGCTTTCTTAACTACACTATCCACCTGTGAGGCAACTTTCGGGGATCTGTGGACATGTACCCCCAGATCCCTCTGCTCCTCCACACTACCAAGTATCCTGCTATTTACTTTGTACTCTGCCATGGAGTTTGTCCTTCCAAAGTGTACCACCTCACACTTCTCCGGGTTGAAATCCATCTGCCACTTCTCAGCCCACTTCTGCATCCTATCAATGACTCTCTGCAATCTTTGACAATCCTCTACACTATCTACAACACCACCAACCTTTGTGTCGTCTGCAAACTTGCCAATCCACCGTTCTACCCCCACAATCAGGTCGCTAATCAAAATCACGAAAAGTAGAGGTCCCAGAACAGATCCTTGTGGGACACCACTAGTCACAGTCCTCCAATCTGAATGTACTCCCTCCACCACCACCCTCTGCCTTCTGCAGCCAAGCCAATTCTGAATCCACCTAGCCAAACTTCCCAGGATCCCATGCCTTCTAACTTTCTGAATAAGCCTACCGTTTGGAACCTTGTCAAATGCCTTACTGAAATCCATATAGATCACATCCACTGCACTACCCTCATCTATATACCTGGTCACCTCCTCAAAGAACTCTATCAGGCTTGTTAGACATGATCTGCCCTTCACAAAGCCATGCTGACTGTTCCTGATCAGACCATGATTCTCTAAATGTCTATAGATCCTATCTCTAAGAATCTTTTCCAACAGCTTTCCCACCACAGACGTAAGGCTCACTGGTCTATAATTACCCGGACTATCCCTACTACCTTTTTTGAACATGGGGACAACATTCGCCTTCCTCCAATCCTCCGGTACCATTCCCGTGGACAACATGGACGTAAAGATCCTAGCCAGAGGCTCAGCAATCTCTTCTCTGGCCTCGTGGAGCAGCCTGGGGAATATTCCGCCAAGTCCGGGGAACTTATCTGTCCTAATGTATTTTAACAACTCCAACATCTCCTCTCCCTTAATATCAACATGCTCCAGAACATCAATCTCACTCATATTGTCCTCACCATCATCAACTTCCTTCTGATTGTTGAATAGCGAAGAGAAGTATTCGTTGAGGATCTCGGTCACTTCCACAGCCTCCAGACACATCTTCCCACCTTTATCTCTAATCGGTCCTACCTTCACTCTTGTCATCCTTTTTTTCTCCACATAATTGAAGAATGCCTTGGGGTTTTCCTTTACCCTACTCGCCAAGGCCTTCTCAGGCCCTCTTCTTGCTCTTCTCAGCCCCTTATTAAGCTCCTTTCTTGCTTCCCTATATTCCTCAATAGACGCATATGATCATTGCTTCCTAAACCTCATGTATGCTGCCTTCTTCCACCTGACTAGATTTTCCACCTCACTTGTCACCCATGGTTCCTTCACCCTACCATTCTTTATCTTCGTCACCGGGACAAATTTATCCCTAACATCCTGCAAGAAATCTCTAAACATCGACCACATGTCCAAATTACGTTTCCCTGCAAAAAAGATCATCAAAATTCACACCCACAAGTTCTAGCCTTATAGCCTCATAATTTGCCCTTCCCTAATTAAAAATTTCCCTGTCCTCTCTGTTTCTATCCTCTTCCATTATAATACTAAAGGCCAGGGAGCGGTGATCACTGCCCCCCAGCTGCTCACCCACTGAGAGATCTGTGACCTGACCCGGTTTATTACCTAGTACCATATCTAGTATAGCATTCCCCGTAGTAGGCCTGTCCACATACCCTGACAGGAATCTGTCCTGGACACACTTAACAAACTCTGCCCCATCTAAACCCTTGTAACCAATCATGCCAATCAATATTAGGGACGTTAAAGTCACCCATGATAACAACCGTTATTTATGCACCTTTCCAAAAATCTGCTTCCCAATATGCTCCCCTGTATCTCTGCTGCTACAAGGGGGCCTATAGAATACCCCCAATAGAGTAACTGCTCCCTTCCTGTTCCTGACTTCCACCCATATTGACTCAAAAGAGGATCCTGCTACGTTACCCACCCTTTCTGTAGCTGTAATAGTATCCCTGACCAGTAATGCCACCCCTCCTCCCCTTTTTCCGCCCTCTCTATCCCTTTTAAAGCACTGAAATCCAGGAATATTGAGAATCCATTCCTGCCCTGGTGCCAGCCAAGTCTCTGTAATGACCACTACATCATAATTCCAAGTATGTGTCCAAGCTCTCAGTTCATTACCTTTGTTCCTGATGCTTCTTGCATTGAGGTACACACATTTCAGCCCTTCTACCTTACTGTCTTTACACCGTTTATTCTGCTTCTCTTTCCTCAAAATCTCTCTGTATGTTATCTCTGGCTTTACTCCATGCACTTCTTTCACTGCTCTATCGCTCTGGGTCCCATCCCCCTCGCAAATTAGTTTAAACCCTCCCGAACCATGCTTGCAAACCTACCTACAAGGATATTGCTCTCCCTCGAGTTCAGGTGCAACCCATCCAATCTGTACAGGTCCCACCTTCCCCAGAAGAGATCCCAATGATCTAAAAATCTAAAACCCTGCTCCCTGCACCAACTCCTCAGCCACGCATTCAACTGCCATCTCCTCCAATTCTTACCATCACTGTCACGTAGCACTGGCAGCAATCCTGAGAACGCCACCCTTGAGGTCCTGTTCTTCAGTCTTCTGCATAGTTCCCGAAACTCACATGTCAGGACCTCATCCCTCTTCCTGCCTATGTCATTGGTACCAAAAGGTATCACAACTTCTGACTTATCCGATTGAACGTCTCCCATTTGTTGATTGTCTCTGCACTGCTGTTGTTCTCTACCACTAATCTGCTTTTTATATGAATTACAAATCAACCTCCTCTTCATTTTCTAATTGAAACATACTCTCTGTTCCCCCAACTCAATTTATTTTTTTCATTCATGCTGCTATCGTTGCATTCTTTCCGCAACATGGCCGTGCGACCGTTTCAATGTCGTTTCGGGTTTGTTTTCTGTCTCTTAATCGATTTGCAGACTCAACCGTAAAATATCTTGTTTAATGCCTTCGGTGTCGGGAGAGAACGGCATGACCAGGGACATTTGCAAATAGTTTAGTGCATGAACTGGCAAGAGATCGAGCACGTGAGGGAGAGAGAAAGAGGGTGGGGGAGAGAGAGAAAGAGAGACAGACAGAGAGAGAGCGAGAGAGAGAGAGAGATGGAGGAAGTGAGTACCTGTGAGTTGTAGAGAGACGGAGTTAGTGAGAGAAAGAGGGAGATGAAAGAAGTGTGTGTGTGTGTGTGTGTGTGTGTGTCTGTGGTGATAATGGTTTCTAATTTCACTTTATTTCGTGTGTGACCTGGTTTGGTGTTCAGCGTCTATTTACACCAGGGCCGTGCGGAGATAATACCAACTGCACACGTATTTTATGATAAAGCAGGAGATGAAGACATCTGTTTACGGAATTGAGCCTCTAAATGACAGAACATATTATGCCAGTATTTACACCAGAGACAATCGTGTTGATGGTTGTGCTCGGAACCCACAGGACAGTGAATGATAGCCTTATCAGCCCATTGTATTCCTATAGACAATTGAACGCCGCAGTATTTCAGGATCAAACTATTCGTCAGGTGGATTCAACAGCGGCTTTCTCCGTTAACTTACCGTTTCAAAATCCACGGCAAGAATCGGAAATTTTATTCATATGCTATCAAAGATATATAAGCGGTACTACTACACACAAACACTCATATAGTCACACATACACGCATAGCTATATATACACGATTAAGCACACACATACAGGCACACACACCCACACCCATCCACCCCCCACACACACAAACACAGCCCCCCCCCACACACACACACACAAACACACCCATACACTCCCCCCACACACACAAACGCTCACACATACATACACAGATAACACACAAACACACTTACACATACACACACACACACACACACACACACACACACACACACACGCGCGCGCTCACACACACACACAAACACTCACACATACACACACACGCACACACGCTCACACACACACACACACACAAACACTCACACATACACACACAAACACGCACACACCCACCCACACACGCACAAACACACACACAAACACACTCACACCCATCCACCCACAGACACACACAAACACCCCCTCCCACACACACACACACACACATACACACACAAACACACACACATATACACACACAGGTTACACACACACACACACACACACACACACTCACACATACACACTCACACCCACACACACACACACACACACACACACACACACACACACACACACAGATACTACTGATTGATATGAAGAAGATAGCTTAAGCGATGAAGGAAACTGTGAACAGCTCTGGAATTCAATGCATCGAAAATAAATATTATAGACGGGAGACTAATCAAAATGACGTAAACATCGATGTCGTCCAGGGCTGGCAGAGGACTGGACAGAGTGTCTGTGCACACAGCGGGTATGATCTGGTGGCACATAGTGTGACGGGTGGGTTGGGTTTGGTGACTGAGCGGCCAATGTGGAGCTGCTGAATTAATAAAAAGTGGAAGACGTTGAACTGAAGTCTCCAGCAGGAGATTGAGAGGGGTTTTCATGCGTCCCTCGATCCAGAGCACACTGAGGGGAAACCGGATCTATTTGTAGATGAAACAACAGGCGTGTCAGTGGAAAGTGCCGAAAATGCTGGAAATATCGATTCTGGATTGCCTGTGAAAACAGAACCACAGTGAAAGTTTCAGGTTTAAACATGGGGACAATCGTGACCGCTGCCAATACAACTGTGGAAAAGTTGTAAATAGAGATGCTGATTGTTCATTCAGTGGTTTCATTACACATTTTGCTCGAATTACACAGAGGAATCGAAATGTTCTAATTGACGTGATTGTGTTATAGCCCCACAACATTTGCACTGGAGACAACGCTGGTGATGTAATGTATTTGTTCAATAACAATAGTCAGAGGTGGGGCCTCGTCGCTGGAGACTGATCCCCTGTATAAATCAGATCCTGTTGCAGTACGTCAACCCAGAGTGACTTGCCGAGCTGTGGAATTCAGAGCAATAGGGTACACTGCATCACTCAAATGGGATACCCAGTAATCTGGCGGATAGAAGACATTTACTACCCAGTTATTTCAGCCGTTGGAATTCCTGGTAAGCCGCTGTCACACCTGCAATCGGCAGGAACTGATAGTTAATTCCTATGTTCTGAAGTATTTCTCTCGCTACTTGTTTCCACAACCACCTGCCCGGTCCCTGCATTTCAGTCATGGACGGAAACACTGACAATATTCATCTCATTGCTTTCGTAGCAGGCAGAGTTCCATATTGGAGCCGAGATGCTGCCTTTGACTGAAATCCTCTCCGCTGTCTCGATATCATGTAATAATAGTGAATTGAAATGACTGCACAGGAGGACACCGGGCGACACTGCATCCGTGAGACCCAGCTGACCTTCAGTTTCGTCCGTATGAATCATCCGTGAATTGCGCGACTGTGTGATGGAACAACGCGAATGGCTCATTTATGTTAGAAATATCAGCAGAGGGAACTGCCGAAGTGGATTTCTTTTCATTCCTGGGGAGCTCAGAGCAGGAATGTTGCTGTTTAATACCCAATGCTTACTGCTGCAGAGGAAGCATTTAACCAGCTGTCCTCTCGTTAGTTTGGAAATTCGCCCAGATTTAACTCATTTACAAATCTAGCGGCAAGTTCTCCGTCATGCAGATATTACACACTGTCAGTGACTTCATATGTCCTTGGTTCGGTTTCCACCATTTGAAGCAGAGCAAAATAACACAAGATCAAGTCTAATACTAATATATTTTTCCTCTATTGCCCTGACAGGTCAATAATTCCCCTGCTTCTTTGCCTCCCTCTTACAGTTAACCTAGTGGCGATTGTTATCCTGTCCCGAGGAAAGTGTGGTCTCTCCAAATGTATCACTCTCTACCTGCTGGGAATGGCAGCGGCCGATCTCCTGGTCGTGATCTCTGACCCTCTGTTGAAGTGGACTGTTTCTATATACTTTAGGTCTTCCTTCCTTTATTGGAGTCCTGTTTGTAGGGTTGCTCGTTGTCTGCTTATAGCAAGCACTGGGGTCTCTGTCTGGCTGACAGTCGCGTTCACCTGTGACAGGTTTATGGCCATTTGTTGTGAAAAGCTAAAGACAAAATATTGCACTGAAAGAATGGCAGCTGTAGTGATCGGGTCAGTGAGTGTTCTGGGCTGTTCAGAAAGTGTCAGTTTCTACTTTACATTGGAGCCTTTGGCGATAATTAATGGAGTTTCCTATGGCTGTTTGACCAAAGGGAACTTCTATACGTCCCACTCGTGGGCCGCACTTCTGATGATTCATCGTATTTTAATGCCTTGTTTCCCGTTTGTTCTGATTTTATTGTTCAATTCTCTGATAGTTAGACGGATTTTTTTCCGCCAGTAAAGTCCGGATGGGGCTCCGGGGCCGCAGTAACGGAGAGAATAACAAGGACCCGGAGATGGAGAACCGACGAAACTCCGTCTTTATACTATTCAGTGTAACCGGTAGTTTTATATTTCTGTGGTTAACACGGCTGTTTTTTGACATCTACGTACTGATTGCAAGCATCCCTCATTTTTCGGACCCTGGTCCGATTTATATCGCAGACTCCACGGCGACGATGCTGCAGATCCCCAGCTCCTGCACCAACACATGTATTTACGCCGTGACTCAGAGCAAGTTCAGAGAGGAGCTGAAGAACGCGGTGATATACCCACTGAAACTGTTAACCAAATTCCTTAAATCATAGAGCGACTTGTTGCTTTCTGCCGGAGATGTAAGTCAAACACCATGTTTCCTTCATAATCTATCTACTTGCCGATATGTTGAACCACGGGTAACAACTGAGCGCTTTGAAATACGCGTGAATTTTGCGATGATATATTTCACTCGCTGTTTACCCCGTACAGGTGAAATGTGTCCTTCATCAAATATGCAATATGTAACGGTTACCTCAGCTGTTATTCATCCCGATGGAGGGTCTATAGTCAGGTCCGCCCGTTTTATTTTAATAATCTCTATTACATCTGACAGCCTTTTACTCTGGGTTGGTTCAGTTAGTAAGAATCTGCTCCCTTTACTCGCTGTCCTCGCTTGCTCCTTCAGCCACACCGGTGAGGAAAACGTTAACAGACTGCAACATAGCGGAGTCATGCGTGTGTGTGTGTGCGTGTGTGTGTGTGTGTGTGTGTGTGTGTGTGTGTGTCTGTGTGTGTCTGTGTGTGTCTGTGTGTGTGTGTGTGTGTGTGTGTGTGCGTGTGTGTGTGTGTGTGTGTGTGTGTGTGTGTGTGTGTGTGTGTGTGTGTGTGTGTTTCTTTCCTTGCCCAACTCCTTTTCTACCTCCAGACTGCTCCAGTTTGTCCTTTCATATCTGCCACTATATTATCTCCGTTCACATTCTGAGGTCCCGTGAACATCCTTCTCCCTGTCCACACGTCCGGTCCCATTCCTGAACAAAATTTAATCTCATTGCAGACTAGTGAGTTTCACCGTGAGGGAAACATGATCGCGCTTAAACATAGCGTGTTTTTTTCCCCTTCTTTTTTCCCACTCCATCTCCATTTCTGACCTGCTCCCTCGTTGTCCCTGCATATCTCCGGCTTTATCTGTATTCACATCCTGAGGCCTCGTGACAGGTTCTTTCTTTCCTTCTCCGTCCGCTCTCCGTTTCTTTCTGAGCACACCTTTTGTCCGGTACTGAACAAAATAAATCTAATTTCAGGAACATATATCTATATTGATAACAAATGTACGCTGAAATTTAATGAACTTCCAGAGCAACAGGAAAATGTTATTTGTTTTCTTTTCTCTCTCTCGAACTAACTGAGTTCTTCTTGGAAGGTTTATCGAGTTTGAAAAATAAAAGAATGATACTGGAAATCGGAATTAAAATTACTTTAAATGATGTTGTACCGCTTTCTGACGGAACGTTACTCACTCTGCTGGATTTCCAGTTCCGTCTCACTGATGTCTTCCCTGCCACCGCTCAGCGTTATACAACACCGGCGATTCTCCTCGCCCGGGGTTGGCGGAAGTAAGAGTTGACACGACCGATATCTTTTCGAGCGCACAATAAATGTATGCTCTTCGCGTCAGTTATTACTCGCTAAACGCTTTATCATAAATAATGTTTCCAGTGATACGTAAAGATTATGTCCCATCTCCGACCACCGTGAACACAATAACAGTTTGAATCCCAAGCGACTTCATTCTAGTCTTGGCCAGTTTAACTCCCAATCAGATTGACTGCCTTAAAGACTGTAACAAAATTGCCTGGCAAGATTAAATGACAAGACCATCGCGTTCCGGAGTTGGTATTGATTGGGGTTAACTTTGTCTCCTGTCTGCAGCGCAGGCTCTTACGTTATCGACTTTGTCCAAGTCTAGTCGCAAACAAGAGAACATTTGCAGATGCTGGAAGCCAAAATAATTCCCACACAATCCTAAGGAGCTCAGCAAGCCAGGCAGAATTGTTGCAAAAGAGTAAACAGTCAATGTTTCAGGCCTACACACTTCATCAGGGAGATCTAATTTCACAGGATTGAACGTTTCTACCATTACTATATGTATACAATGATGAGGGGCATTGATCACGTGGATAAACAGAGGCTTCTTTCCCAGGGACGAAATGGCTAACACTTGAGGAATACTTTTAAGGTGCTTGGAAATAAGAACCGAGAGAATGTCAGAGTTAAGTTTTCACACAGAGTGTGTTGGGTGCGTGGAATACACTGCGGCGGCGGTGATGAAAGCGAATGCGATATGGTCTTTTAAGAGCATAGGCACATGGGACTTGGAAAACTAGAGGTTTATGTGCTAGGGAAATACAAGGCAGTTTGTACAGTAGGTTACATGCTGGGCACAACTTTATGGGCCGAGGGGCCTGTAATGTGCTGTAGGTTTATATGTTCTATGTTTGTTTTTTAATTGTAGTGTCGGCGACAGGTGTTGGACAACCGGGCATCCTATTACAACTGCTGGTAATTGTGCAGAACACTATGCAATGGGTTATCTGCGGCCCCATGTCGTTCTGTTAAATTGCCGTTCCTGAACCCTTCACATGCTATCGTGCTAATCGCCCTTAAGTATTGCAAAAAAATAAAAAGTCACTCATTATCACAACCTGGTTTCGGAACTGGTGAAATAAGAGAATTACGGGGATTACAGGTTGATACAAAGCCTTCCTGATCGAAAAGTGCGTTTATGACAGGTATCATGCCTTCCATTGCCTCCAGTGACAAATCACATTGCCGTATCATATACAGGGTAGAATAGCATCGGTCTCCGTATGGTGAGGCGGAATGTACAAGTATCTCTTGAATTTTGTTTATCGCCTACAGGGAACGGAAGAGTGAGGGGAACAAACAGGACAACCTTATTTTAACGATGAAGAAGGAAATATTATACATCCAGCCTGAGAGTTGTAGAGAAGCATTAGTATTAGGCAAAGTTATACACTGTGTGCGGTTTAACTCGAGTAAAGTCTTAAGCACGGGTTCGAGTGTTTCAAGAGTTGCAGTGGGGTTGATGACTATAGTGACATGAGCGGTTCAGTTTGGCAATTTAAACCGTTCACTCTGTTGTTCACTCAATAACACTTCTGCCACTATGCCCTCTGGACCATAATAGATGCTTCCGGTTAAAGAAAGTGTTTCTGCTCTGTTACGCACGGAAAGAACCTTCTGGTGATTGCTCGGCTGAGATGTCTCAGCGTATCGGGCGGTACAATGTAAATGCATCAGAGGTTGGCATGTCAGAATAAGCTGCTGTAGATAATAAACGTCGTTAGGCAGTTTAAAAGTGCCGTTCCATCTGTAAGGCAGCGCAGAGTTGTCCTGCAAGACTATTCCAGTAGAAGATTCCCATCTGTTAGGGAAACGGGAAATACATAGACATATACAAAACCTACAGCACAATACAGGCTCTTCGGCCCACAAAGCTGTGTCGAACATCTCCTTATCTTAGAAATTACCTAGTGTAACCCGTAGCCCTCTATTTTTCTGAGCTCCGTGTACCTGTCCAGGAGTTTCTTAAAATACCCAATCGTATCCGCTTCCACCACCATCGTCAGCAGCCCGTTCCACGCACTCACCACTCCCTGCCTAAAAAACTTACCCCTGACATCTCCTCTGTACCTACTTCCAAGCACCTTAAAACTAGGCACTCTCGTGCTAGCTATTTCAGCCCTGGGAAAAAGACTCTTGACTATTCACATGATCAATGCCTCTTATTACCTTATACACCTCTATCAGGTCACCTCTCATCCTCCGTGGCTCCAAGGAGAAAAGCCCGAGTTCACTAAACTATTCTCATAAGGCATGCTCCCTAATCCCGGCAACATCCTTGTAAGTCTCCTCTGCACCCTCTCTATGGTTTCCACATCCTACCTCTACTGAGGCGACCAGAACTGAGCACAGTACTCCAAGTGGGGTCTCACCGGGGTCCTATATAGCTGCAATATTACCTCTCGGCTTTTAAACTCAGTCCCAAGATTGATTACGGCCAATGGACCGTATGCCTTCTGAACCACAGAGTCAACCTGCACAGCAGCTTTGAGTGTCCTGTGTACTCGGACCCCAAGAGCCTCTGATCCTCCATACTGACAAGAGTCTTACCATTAATGCAGTCAGAAACGGGAAATACAGTCAGTTATGTTTCCTCCTGGTTTTTGCCTGTACCTGGCAACCTCTCGGAGGTAGCTATGCTGACGTGATGCCGCACAATTGCAGCTTTACAGGGCCCCCTTTCAGCACGTCCCATTGATAACGTTATCTCCGTCATTATCGTTTCTCCCTCCATCCTCTAGGGACTTTCCTTGCACTGCAGGTCAGGTGGGTTCCGCACACCACCTTCAATAACATGTGAACATATCCAGCCAAGGGTTATAAATTTCACAAATTTGTCTTATAGCCCGAACTTCGGACAGGATCCACGGCCGAACTACCGCGACAGCATCAATTATACTTACTTGGATATTGTGTAACACAATTTATTTCTGACTTCAGTTCTTTCTTTTCTCTCTCTCCGTTTTCTGTTTTAAGAAGCAACTATAGTCACGTTCTGTTCTTTTCAACCCCTTCCACCAGTGCACAAGCGACAATGAAATTGCACGCATTTATCCTTGGGTAGTTCGTTGTCTTGCTGTACCCCCCCCCCCCCACCCCGCGCGGCTTCGGTTGCCTGAGCGTTATAAGGCGGGGTCGGGGTGTTTGATTCTATCGTATAGCTTCTGCTAACATTTTTTTTTTGTTCAGACCTGGATTCGGCCTGGGCTCAGGCTGACTAGATGAGGATATAAACATTGATTCGCCTCCCCTTTCTTTTGATTTGACACCGTTTGGTCAGACAGTCTATTTTCTTTTTGCTTCCGAGATTGATGTCGCTTAGCCCTTATTCAAGACAAGTCAAGTCAGGATAATTGTCATTTAATTGCACACATGCACACCGACAAACGAGACAATGTTTCTACGACTCAGGGTGTAAAACACAGCAGCACACACCACACACAAAATCCACAGATGGACCAGGCACAAACAAACAGAGTAAAGTGCATACATCAAAACACTTTATTATATCCCACGTAGGTTCTCCGTCTCCGCTACCACTTTCCTGTTTAAATTATTTAGATTTCTTTTTCTCGAGAGACCCCCAATAGGCCACCTTCCTTGTGTCCAGCCACACAAGTCACTAGTGAAAGGAATCACATAGCTACTATATCCGCTTTCCAACCAGACCTGGTCAGCAGGGGAGATTGGCGGCACCAGCGGCTCTCCAAGCGATATCTTCACTCGCTCAACCTTCTGGTGGCTCTTTCTCGTTTTATTCTTTATCTTCAGAGAGAAAACTGTCCCCGCACCTTTTTTTGCCGTTTTGTTTTTGTACCTGCGGGTCTGAGCCGCAATGACGGTTTCTCAGAGCTTGAGCGCACTGGTAAATGAAATGTCAATGAAAAAAAAAGTTTTAATCCGTAGCATCAGAATGGGGTAATATTGTCACATGTAGTGAGATATTGCAAACTTCCGTCGTCGTTATGGAAGCCGCACAGATGGCTTGGATCTCCAACATACCTAACTGAAACAAAAAAACAATGTAGTAGATTGAAAATTAAGGAGTTCGTTTCTATCGCACAAGCGGTCCAATCGAGAGTCTGACAATAGCGAAACAGAGTTCGTGTATGTTTTATAAAGCTTCGTGCCTAATGAAATGTCGCGCTGTTCATGGGGAGATGGAGTTATGAAGACAGAATTCCCAAGGTGAGACGAACTGCTGATATTGTTTTCTTTCTCGGAACAATGGAAAGTAGAAATAGGGTCAGAGGCAATGGACCGATAGGATAGCGTAAATGCTATCGTTCACTGATCAGTGAGGGTAATTGATCTTTTTAAATTGTCCTGCTATTCTCCCGAATTTCTTTCTGAAATAGCGGTAGAGGTTTGTTCCTTCTCCAGAGCTTCTACGTAACGGGATAGGACAGGGCGAATTGTTCAAAGTATCAACTTTCCAATTAATATCAGAGTATGTGTACAGTATACATCAACGAAACAAGAACTGCCATAGAATAAACGATGAAAACAGCAAACCACCGAAACCACCCCTCACCCTCCCTTCACACCAGCAGCTGACACATCGCTACTCCGCTTCCAATCCACAGATGCACCAAGTCCGCCATCCTCCGCGCCACGCAGAACACTGCACCATGTAATGAAGAGCTGAAATCCAAAGCGGCCTTGATCCCGATTCCATTAAAAATTCAAGTTCAGATACGAGAACTACGGTATCTCAGTCACTTTCTCTCTCTCCTAGGGAGGAAGAGAGATGTCGCTACTGCAACAGGGAGAATTGAACCAGAAACCCGCTGTTCCGGCGTTACGATCTTCTATGTCGCTTTTTCAAGCCTCCAATCTTGAGAATTGACAAGTTCGCTCTCTCTATCGAAAGAGAGAGAGAGAGAGAGAGAGAGAGAGAGGCTGGGGGAGGTGGGGTGTGGTGGGGGATGCTTGAATATAGGGTCCTTCTTCCAATAGCGGCTGACGATAAAAAGTCACCGGTGCTCTCTCGGTGTTTCAGTCTGTATGTTTCAATCTACTGCGGCACTTCAGTTGAGGAAATCGGCAAGGAGCGTGGACGTCCACGATGCACTTTCCGTCTTCCATCCACCCAGCGCCGAGGGCGCAAGTCTTCGAGGTCGTTCCGAGAGATAGCTAAGCGCCAGGCTGCAGAATCGTTCCGAAAACCTACCGCTTGCTTAAACTATAGATCACGGACTCCGACAGAACAAAAAAATAAAAGAAAGACATAAAAGATGCGAAATAACCTGTTTCGTGGAGCAACTGGGGGAAGGTGCTTGGTTCTGCGGTAGTGGCTGGCCCATTTTTCCTCGCGCTATTCTTTTTTATGCATTGCAACTTGAGTTTTTCATTCATCTACACCATAGCCCCATTGATATAAAAGAGCTGTGTTCTCAGCCCTACTTCCAACATTCAGTTACAAACTCGCTCTTTTTTTGCTTACAATGACGTTCCTTCCACGGTCTCAGAAATTTCTCCATTTTTTTTCCTGTACTTTAGGTGCACTATCGCATTCCGAGCTTTGTCTCCTCACTGCGTGAAATCATACCGGCTACAGTGGTATCATAGCCGGACGTGTAAATGTAGCTGGAGTGGATTATGTACCCACAGTTGTAAGTGAATGGGGGAAATTAAGAGGATGAGAATACAGCTTTGGGGGACGCCAATATTAAGGATAATTATCTCCGAATATTCCTGCCTATATCCTTGCCTTCTTTATTTTTTAGGAAGGCAATGACTCCTGCCGACAGAAAAGCGTTCACGATCGAACTTAGCTCGCCGGCGCTGTGAGGCGAGATCTCGACCTGCTGCAATGTGCAGTGTGGAGCCCAGTCAACGTTAAACTGTATATAGGGAATATGGTTTTATTTAGATTGATTCCGAGATTTTAACAGCAGGAAAATTTCCCGGCGATTGCACTTAATGGAACAAAATTATAATGTCACCATGCTCAGTGGAGTAAATATGCAGAGCAGTGTTCCGGAAGTTCGCGTTAGGGCGTACATGGTGAAAGTCATGTCCCAGGCATGTGCTTTAGAACACAGGAAGTTCAAGTGTATATTTCCTAAATGTGGCGTTACATATGGATAAGCAGGTGAAGAAGGCTTTTGGCATGGTGGCTTTCATATGTGAGCAGGTCAAGATTCATTTGTGCAACCGCGAGGACGCATTGCAGTTTTATGTTCAGCCTGAATCAGTTAGCTATCGGAAAGATTACCTTAATTTGGAAATGGTGCAGAGGCAGTGTCTGAGCATGTTGTTAGGTCTGAAGAGAATGCGAGAGGCTCCGCAGCTAAAATATAATTGTTTGGAGTTGAGGAGAATGAGGAGTGATAATCATGAGGGCCTTGGATAAGTTGAATGCATTCACATTTTATTTATCCCACCAGATCTGGCAACTATTATACACAAGGGGTGATATCTATAGTGAATGAACAACCAGGAAACGTTGTTGATGCAGGAACAATAACAATATTTAAAGAATGTTGCACGAGTATATATATTGGAGAGGTTTAATTCAGTATGTTTAGTAGGATTAAGGACCTGAGTGGCCGACTGCTGTTCCGGTTTCCCTTTCTCCCGCTTTCGCACGTGATACAAGTGACAAACGACCACCTGCAAGGCTGAACACGGGCCATCTCGTCACTGAGACACTGAACCACCCCCAGTCACTTTCCAAATATTGGACAGCCGAATGTGTTGCATTCTTGAAATATTATCGATGCTCTTCATACCGCGTTATTCACCAGCCTGAATCATCTGTTCATTCATAATGTGTAAAAAAAATCATCACTTGTTCTAGAAACGCATCAAAATACAGTGCTCTCTCTGAATAAGCTTTCAGATTGCAGACAAACAATACGACCATAGCGGGATCCATCAGGAGTAACTGGAAATAATATGGTGTAGAGGAAGCAGGGTGTTACCAAACTAAATGGGCTCATCAGTTTCCTATCGAGAGGTGCTGACCAAACATTTGTGCTATTCGCTTATTATATATAGATCCTGCAGAGGTGACCACAGCGGTTTAAATATGAGCAGATTACTACTGCTGGAGAGTGATCCTGTCTACCTGTTTGGAGTGGCCAAGTTTACGTGACAGTGGGATCTGCACGGGCACTCGCAGATCAACAGAAATGCTGGAAGAGACACTCCCAATGTCACTGTGCTGGCACCATCAGTTTTGCTGGAAAGGATACTCACTCAGAATCATGGGTAATGCTGGACTGCGACCATCAACCTTAACGTTAGGTTAAAATCGTCAGGAAAATGCGAAAGAGCTGTGGGCCAAAATAGCCGAAACATTGCCAGAAACCTGCTTTAGCACCAGAAATAACCACAGTAAATAAGATATCCATTTATTAAATGCTGGTTAAAGTTAAAGTCCGTCCCGAGCCTTCTGGCCCATCAGGCCGGTGCTAATGCCGGCTTCCGTGGCGTGAAGCTACTGAGAGTACGAGACTCCTCCATCCCCTCCCCCGGACAGGACGCCAGGTTAACCCCCAGTATTTGTCGGTACCCATTATCAGCTGGGAGGGCTGGCTGTGAACAGTCTGTGGTTAAGTGCCTTGCTCAAAGACACAACACGCTGCCTTGGCTGAGACTCGAACTCACGACCTTCAGATCGTGAGCCCTAATCATCTGATCACGGGCCATGGTTGGAATGGTGCGTGTTTATTGAATTAAT
Source organism: Mobula birostris (assembly GCF_030028105.1). Lineage (NCBI taxonomy): Eukaryota > Metazoa > Chordata > Chondrichthyes > Myliobatiformes > Myliobatidae > Mobula > Mobula birostris. The sequence goes on from NC_092382.1 coordinate 66,924,143, forward strand.
GTGAGGCACCGAAAAGCTGAGATCACTTTGCAGGATCACTGAGTGAGCACTGATGTCACTTCCAGTGGGAATAGGATCCGTTGTGGAATGTGAACGATTGCGATTCTTGATAGAGCTGATTTACCAATGCATTGTTTACCCGGTCACAGTGGAGCGGAACAACCCTCTTGTTTGTTAAGTGACTGTAATTAACGCCAGTTATACACAACTTTCCCCCCCGACCCCCTGAGGTTTCTGGCTTTCTATAAAACGGGAGGGTTTGAAGATCTCGTTTGTAATCTGGAATGAACTACAAGACATAATAAAAATCAAACGCAATTCGAGGATGAGTCGAGCCCCGATCCTAAAGACAAAAGATGTTTACTACCCGATACTAGCGGTCTTTGCATTGCCCGGTAAGTTAAAATTACGCATTGTCTAAAAGTTTCTGACCGATTCGCAACTCGTTTTTCTATTTTGCTCCGGGTGCAGTTTATGCATCACAATGTACGGCATCTTAAAATGTTAAGATGAGCGGTGCAGCGCCGTCGATCTGTGCAGAGTGTGGGTACAGCAGCCCATTCTGTGAGAAGGAATGTCCTCATCCCTGATGCCGACAACAGATCATTAAGTAAGGGAGTTTGGTCATAGTCATAGTGATAGTCATACTTTATTGATCCCGGGGGAAATTGGTTTTCGCTACAGTTGCACCATAAATAATTAAATAGTAATATGAAAATTATGCCAGGAAATAAGTCCAGGACCAGCCTATTGGCTCAGGGTGTCTGACCCTCCAAGGGAGGAGTTGTAAAATTTGATGGCCACAGGCAGGAATGACTTCCTATGACGCTGTGTTACATCTCGGTGGAATGAGTCTCTGGCTGAATGTACTCCTGTGCCCAACCAGTACATTATCTAGTGGATGGCAGACATTGTCCAAGATGGCATGCAACTTAGACAGCATCCTCTTTGCAGACACCACCGTCAGAGAGTCCAATTCCATCCCCACAACATCAGTGGCCTTACGAATGAGTTTGTTGGATTCAGTTGGTGTCTGCTACCCTCAGCCTGCTGCCCCAGCACACAACAGCAAACATGATAGCACTGGCTACCACAGACTCGTAGAACATCCTCAGCATCGTCCGGCAGATGTTAAAGGACCTCAGTCTCCTCAGGAAATAGAGACGGCTCTGACCCTTCTTGTAGACAGCCTCAGTGTTCTTTGACCAGTCCAGTTTATGTCAATTCGTATCCCCAGGTATTTGTAATCCTCCACCATGTCCACACTGACCCCCTGGATGGAAACAGGGGTCACCGGTACCTTAGCTCTCCTCAGGTCTACCACCAGCTCCTTAGTCTTTTTCACATTAAGCTGCAGATAATTCTGCTCACACCATGTGACAAAGTTTTCTACCGTAGCCCTGTACTCAGCCTCATCTCCCTTGCTGATGCATCCAACTATGGCAGAGTCATCAGAAAACTTCCGAAGTTGACAAGACTCTGTGCAGTAGTTGAAGTCCGAGGTGTAAATGGTGAAGAGAAAGGGAGACAAGTCAAACCCTGGGCAGATCTATTGTAAACGTGTTATTCCACTCGACACTGCACGCAGTCATGTAACATGCAGACAGTCTGAGCTGTGATATTTGCAGAATGTGCGGCGAGGAGCTCTGTGGTCCGCTGTTTCACCAATGGTTTCGAATACAAAGAGACGGGAACATCTCCGGAATATCAGTTGCTTTCTCGCCACAACGTGTGCGGAATCTTGGAAACCAAAGATAAATGAATTGCTTTGTAATTACTTTGAGAAATAGAAGCCTTCAACATCAGTAACTGTGAAGTGAAACAAACCCGCGGTATTTCAGGTACCTTTTGGATCATTATTGTGCAATGAAAGCGAAAGCCCTTCCTTACCGGTCTGATTTTCATTGAATTCTCTCTCAGCAGTGCGCCTCGTTCCTTTTATTACCTCTCAGATCAGCTGGAATAATAAAAGCAAAATTTAAAAAAAATGGATCTCGATGTGAACGTCCACTTTCTGTCAATTAATCAATCTAATTAAATAATGTATTTCGGTATAAATACTCTTTCCTTTACCTGGACGCCCGGAACTCATTCACGTGGCTCCCTAAGGCAAATCTAAGGGGTGGCCGCGATCCACTCTGAATGTTGTGTGTTGTCTCACTCAAATATACGCTTATACACTTGTCCTAGAAGTAATTGTTCAGGAGTTATCTGTGTTTATTTCCGTGACCCCGCTAGCAGCCATAGACCTGTTTGCGTCTCGCTGGAGTGATAGGGTTACGTATTCTGTGGTCCAAGGCTTCCTCGGTCCTTTATGACGAATGTTAATTATTTTTACAGCAAACCTGTTGACAATTATCATTCTCTCACGGGGAAACTGCGGACTCTCCGATTGTCTCTGCGCCTACATGATGATCATGGCAGCGTCAGATTTATCCGTCATCGTCATCCACGTCGTTCTGCATGGAATTTTAATTCCACGTCTGTCACATACCTTTCTGTATTACACATACTTTCTTGGTCCCATGGTGTATCTGATAATAGTCAGTCTGGATCTGTCAAAGTGGTACACAGTCGCCTTCACCTTTGACCGATATGTTGCCATGTGTTGTCAGAGGTTTAAAACAAAGTACTGCAGAGTGAAAACTGTGAGAATCCTTGCAGTAGTAATTCTGATATTGATTTCCTTGGAAAATATCCCCTATGTGTTTGTACTTCAACCTCTGCGAAGAATTGGCAATATTTCATGGGGCATTGACTTTAACATGGATGTCATGAGGTCGCCAGCATTTGCAGCGTTCACCCGATTTAAAGTTTTCTTGGGTACAGTGTGCGTCTTTGGTCTAATGTTCCTACTTAATGGGTTGACAGTTAGACATATCCTTGTGGCCAGCAAATCCCGAAAGGGATTCCGCAGTCACAAGAGTGAGGATTGTCGTGACCCGGAAATGGAAAGCAGAAGAAAATCCATAATTTTACTTTTTAGTGTATCGGGTAGCTTCATGTTACTCAGTCTGACAGCGGCTGTGAATCACTTCATTTCCGGTTTCAGCAAGCGTTCTGATCACGACTATTACACCACCGCATATATAGTTTCTGAAACTGGATATCTACTCACCCGGCTCAGTTCCTGTACAAACACCTGTATTTATGCAGTAACTCAAACTAAATTCAGAGAAGAGATGAAGACGTTGTTAATATCTCCCTGCAGGTTAATTCTGTCATTGGTCAAGAAAAGAGTAAGTCAATCTAAGACTTCCAGTCCTGCGTAGTGCTCGCTTCTATCCATGCCTGCTATTTCAGCCGGCACATTTCCCCTAGGAATCCAGATTGTTATTGACAGAAAGAGTGAAATTAATTTAATGGTTTCAATTTCCATTGGCGCTGTGAATTGAAGTAATTTATTTGTGGTATCGTATTGATAATAATTTTCTTACTGTAAAATGAAAACGTTTTAATGTGTTCAGTCGCTAGAATTTGGATTTTGAATCCAAAGTTCAAGCGGAGGTATTGCGAATCACAGAAAGGCATCTGGACAACAGGATGTACTGCTGAGCCGGAGCGATCCGTTTTCCACTTTAGACGCCGATCAATGTGCAAACATTAAAAATCAGTGACTCTCAGATTATTTCTTGTTAGACCCTGATAGAGCGAGGAATCGGTATAATTGTCTCCGTACTCTGACGTCAGACAGAACAGACTTTCAGTAACTACAGATGTCGTTGAATTTACTTCATTTTCTACATCCTTCACATACATGAAGAGTAAAACTCCTTACGTTACGTCTCCATCTAAATGTGCAATGTATATTTTAAAATAATTTATGATAAATAGAACAGTCAATGTAATATAGAGTACACTCAAATCAGCTTGAGTCCATCAGACTGGTAGAAGAACCTATCTCGGAACCTGTTGGTCCTGGCTTTTATGCTGCGGTACTGTTTAACGGATGGTAGCAGCTGGAATAGATTGTGGTTGGGATGGCTTAGGTTCCCAATGACCCTACGGGACATTTTTAGACACCTGTCCTTGTAAATGTCCTGAATCATGGGGAGTTCGCAACTACAGATGCGCTGGTCTATCGGCACCACTCTCTGCAGTGTCCTCCCATTAAGGGAGGTACAGTTCCCATACCAGGCAGTCATGCAGCCAGTAAGGAGGCTTTCAATTGTGCCCCCACAGATAGTTCTTAGGATTCGGGGGCCCATGACAAACTTCCTCAACCGTCTGAGGTGAAAGAAGAGTCGTTGTGCCTTTTTCACCAAGAAGCTGGGGTGTACAGACCACATGATGTCTTCGGTGATGTGGATGCCGAGGAACTTAAAGCTGTTTACCCTCTCGACCCCAGATCTATTCATGTCAATGGGGGTTAGGCCGCCTCCATTTCTGCTGTGATCCACAACCTGCTCCTTTGTTTTTGCGACATTGAGGGAGAGGTTGTTTTCTTGACATCCCTGTGTCCGAGCTTGCTTCTTCCCTGGAGGCCACCCCGTTATTGGGTGAGATAAAGCCAATCAATGTAGTGTCGTCGGCAAATTTAATTAGCAGATTGGAGCTGTGGCTGGCGATAGAGTCATGGGTATACAGGGAGTAAAGGAAGGGACTCAGTACGCAGCCCTGAGGGGCTCCTGTCATTCAGGATACGAACAATCATGCCTCTGTAATTCGTGGAAGAAATTCATGAATAAATTGATTAGACCACTCCGCATAACCTGTCGTTAACGTCGGTAGCTTTATGGAATCTGACATGTGCCATCAGGCGCTTTTCTTAGGAAAAACAAATCAGTTCACGTCAGCCTGATTCAGACGCGCGCGAGTTCACCCCGGAAACTTGTGACGTTGACCAGTGTTTGTTGTTTTGTCCTCATGAGAACGAATCAACTGGAACAGGCAGCAGAAGCCGGCCATTGATCGAAGTGATTTCACTTGATTGCTTTGCTCTCAAATGAGCTGATTCCCACTTAGCCTGAATTTCAGAGGCTGGGTATGTATTTCAAATCTATTTCCAAAAGTGAATCAACAGTAAAGACTCCGTAGCAGTGGTAACGTATTCTGTAAAATGTGAAACCAAACAGGATCACGTTGGCTTCTAGAATGGCGAGAGAGACCGAATGAAGCGGTGGAGAGCGGAGGTGGCGGGGGCGGGGGGGGAGGTGATGTTGAGAGGGGGGGGGGGTTGTTGGGGGGGCGGCAGTGAGCATTTCGGTCTGTGACAGAATATCATCCCAGATCCAGCTCCTTTAGTACGCAGTTTCGTACAAAGAGCGGAATCGGAACCTTGGATGCAAGAATTTGTGAGACGGCTTCTGTACGTCCCGGAGGTCAGAAAGAGAGAGGGTGATGGAAAGGAAGGGGACGGTGCAGACTCTCAGACTATATCGGCAGTACAATCACTGATAATACTCGCGTTCACTCTCAGACACCAAGTGATTTTGAACACAATATCTTGCAGACTGATACTGACATCAGTTTTTGTATTTTACATTGACTGTTCTCATAGCTCCGGGCATAAGTCTCATTCGCCAGTCTTCCATCTCATTACAGCCGAGGTTTAACTGTGACAGAGCGCAGTTTGCACTGACTGTGATGGCGAGTTCCTTGGCAAGAAAATCAGTGACATCGTTCCAGCCAGGCCTAGAGATGAGAGGGACTGAGGGTGAGAGCAGAGAGACTCCGGAAACGGTGTAGATCCCTGTTATTTATTATCAAAGCAACTATTGATCATAGATCATCATCCGACACCCACTTACAATGAACCGGATCACCCAGAGTCTCATGCTCACAAAGACTCTATTACTACCAGTTATCTGCTTTAGAATCCAGCTTTATCAGCATAAAGAAATATGACTCATGAATCTCCCAGATTTCTTTCATTCCGTTTCGGCTTCGTCAGTGACTGCTTTGAAGTGAGATCGGAGACAGGATTCTCGGCACCAGAATCTGTGAGGCGTTTCCTGTCCAGTCTGGAGATCAGATAAAGTGAGAGTGATGGACACAGAGAGTAGAAACTGTCGTTTTTATCAGTGACACGATCAATGACCACACGAACGTTCGGTGTCGGACACTTAGTGACTTCCAAGACCATCTCAGACAGTCTGGTAGTTACAACAGGATCTGCATCAGTATCAGGACTGCACTAGGACAGCGCAAAATAAACTGATTTGTATCCGTTCTCATATCATTTACCTACCAGAATATTTAATTCAACATTAAAACGTTTGTGAAACGAAAAATTGAATGCCCCTTCGCTGTGAAACAAACGGGAACTGAGAAACAGGATGGAACTGAGAAACAGAGAATGTACGACCAAATTAATATGGCTATAATATATATAGACATCTACAAGTCTCGTGAGACCATGGATTTGCACCTTGGAAAGCTTCCAGGGCGCAGGCCTGGGCAAGGTGGTATGGAAGACCGGCAGTTGTCCATGCTGCAAGTCTCCCCTCTCCACGCTACCGATGTTGTGCAAGGAAAGGGCACTAGGGCCGATACAGCTTGGCACTGGTGCCGTCGCCGAGCAATGTGTCGTTAAGTGCCTTGCTCAAGGACACAACACGCTGCCTCAGCTGAAGCTCGAACTAGCGACCTTCAGATCACTAGACCGAAGTCTTAACCACTTGGCACGCACCAACACATAGAGTTCGTCGGCTGTATTACCGACGAACAAACAGTCCGAGTGATTTAAGGAAACAAATTTGGAAATTAAAAGCATCGCACTCTGTTTGAAGAAACATCAGGTTGTTATAACAGATACTTTTTTTATAATTTCCAATTATTCACTGAGAATACTGTAAAAGGACTGAATGTGATAGAGTTTGTCTAAAGTGCTTCCTTCATATGTAGGTAAAAGTCCTGCAGAGAGACCATGCGGTATTGGATCTGCTATTGAGGAATGCTACAAGGGCAAGTGACATAGGTTTGACACAGTGCAGCGTAGGGCACTGAGGGAGAGTGTGGGAGGACAATATGATCTGGCAATACAGATAACTTGTGAAGGTGGTGTCACAGGTGGATAGGGACGTAAATAATGCATATATCGCATGGCTGACATAAATGAAAATATTCAGTCCAGAACCGTTTCTGTGTGTTATTAAGTCCCGAAGATGGGAAGATTTATTGATGACCCCTAAGATGGAGCAATGGTCGCAGTTTTGGTTATACACTGACAGAAAAGGTGTATGCAAGTTTGAACGAGAACAGAGAAACTTGTTCCAAATAATTTTGCTTTCGGGCCTGGAGGAATTGATTTATAGGGAACGATTCCATAGGTCAGGACTGTATTCTTGACAATGTAGATGACGGAGAGGAGATTTAATTGAGGTGTACGAAACAATAAGGGCTGCAGGACGTACAAATGCCAGCAGGCTTGTTCCAGTAAGGGATAGTGCCCGTGGACCAAAGTCATGGGTCAACGGTGGAAACTGAAAAGTTTAAGGGGAACATGAGCTAAATCTTCTTTATTAAGTGGAACGTGGGAGTGTGGAACGAGCCAGCAGCTCAACCAGTGAATTTCAAAGTTTAAGAGAAGCTTAGGCAGGTACATGGATAGTAGGGGTATCGAGCTTTATGACCGGGGCAGTTCGATGGCAGCTGGAAGTTTAAATGAACTTTAAATGAAACGAAGGCCGGAAGCACCTGTTTTTGTGCTGCAATTTTCTATGATTAGATGACCTGGTGCTGAGCATGAGGCTGCTAAATTTCCATGGGCTCCATAGAACATTGACTGACTGGCAGGATCCAAAGACAGAATAAAGATGGCGTTCCCTGGTGGCATGTAACAAGAGTTGGAAGTTAATGCTGATTTTGACAACATATCAATGATCTGGTTGGACAGCTTGATCTCTTTGTTTGCCAAGCTTGCAGATGATACAAAGATAGGTGAATAAGCACCGAGCGTTGATATTGCATGGTGTTTGTACGGAAATTAGACAGATTGGGAAAACGAGCGTAGAAATGACAAATGGTATATAATGTAGGAAAGTGCATGGACATCCACGTTGGTGGAAGGAATAACGGCGTGGACTATATTCTAAATGGGGAAAAGAAACAAAAATAGTAATGCTAAAGGAACGTCGGAGTACATTGTTAACATATGAGGATCATTTGATGGTGCAGTGCCTCTACTCGCGAGTGTTTAGAATAATGAGATCATCGTCAATCTATTGATTTTTTTTTTAAAACCTAGATAAAATAGATTGGTAGAGGATTTTCTGATAATATGGTAGTCCAGGACCAGCGGGCACTGCCTCATTATGGTGGGACGTTTACAAAGAGTAAAAATCAGGAAAAAAATCTGCAACCAGAGCGTGTCATTCTGTGAAGTTCATTATCGGCAGAAGGCTATGCAGGTCATATCGTTTGTTATATTTAAAACAGAGGATTTTTTGATGAATCAGAACATCAAATGTTAAGGGGAGGAAACAGGAGGATGGGATTGACATGGATAATCAATCAGCCATCATGGAAAGGCGGAACAGACACAATGGGCAAAAAGGTCTAATTCTGCTCCATATCATATGTTTCTGTCGACGTCTGCTGTGGACCTCAAAACACCGTCGTCAAAGACATGCATAAAGCCTTCCGCGCTAACAGATGACTGTAATATGGTGGAACGAATCGCCATGCAATATATTACCACAAAATTGATTTCACCAATGAAAAATGTTCAGCGGATGTAAATCATTGGACAAGGGACCTACTGATGACCAAACAAATAATTAATATGGTAGGCATTAAACATTACATTTTGTTACTTTGCAGTGATATCAAGAATTACTCAAACTTTTAGAGGGATTGTGGATCGGAGCAGGTTTGGGAAGAAATCCACATACGATTAAATCATATTTAGCTGGTTAAATCTTGGAGTGAACCAGCTTTATCGGAACATCGTTCATTATCATCATTGCTATTATTGATAATAATAGCAGTAGCAATAATAATTCTGCATGCTCAAAGGGAAGAATTTTATTTATTCTCGGAATGTTAAATGTGGGCATTGTACAATGGTTTCGTGGAAAAAGAACCTCAAGTGTGGAAATAGGTGCAGTTTGCATTAAGTAGCCGTGTCACATTGTTAGACACATCAAAAGAGATACGCAACCGCATAAATAATGAAAGCACGATTTTATAAGATTCCCTGTTTGCGATCAATAGAGAATAGGTGTAGGAGTAGGTCATTCGGCCCTTCGAGCCAGCACCGCCATTCACTGTGATCATTCTTCCTGTTGTGTAGACCTGTTTTCGCGCCCACACTCCACAGGATGCAAATGTGTGTACAAATTTGTTATGGCAGGTGCCATTGCACGATTACTGACATCAGCACTGACCATACAGAAAGGTGCACTGCCATGGGGTGTTTCAATATTGTAGTGGCATGCCGGTTAATTCTGTGCAAATATTTGGTCTTTACACATTGGAGTTTCTGTGCAACACACACAAAACGCTGGAAGGACTCAGCAGGTCAGGCCGCATCCATGGAGAGGAACAAATAGGGGACCTTTCAGGCCAAGACCCTTTATCAGGATGGTAGTTGATACATCGGTCACGTGGATCAGATGCGCTACACAGCAGAATTACGAAAAGGTTAAATAAAGAGAATGTTAAATGCATTAGGTGTGATCTTTCAAGAATCACCGACTCTTGGAAAGGTTCCGGAGAGCTGTGAAATATTTTTTAAGAAGGTACGGCAGCAAAAAAAAAACAAAAACAAACAAACAAACAAACGTGTGAGACAGCGTAATCTCCGTGGTTGTAAAGATATGGGAGCCTATTATTAAGGAGAATTTTCCTGGTACGTGGAAGCACAGGATAAAATAGGCGTAAGTTCGATTTGTTGCCCGCAAGAAATCTGGTCCATGAAATCTGTTAGAATTCCTTCAGAACGTAACAGACAGGGTAGACAAAGGGGACTCAGTGGATGTCGATCACTTGGATTTTCAGGAAACCTTTGACAAGGTACCGTACATGAGGCTGCTAAACAACATAAGGGTGCATGGTATTACGGGACAGACACAAGAATGGAGAGAAATTTAGCTGACTAGCAGGAAGCAAAGAGGGGGAGTAACATTGGCTTATTCTGGGCGGCTGCCTGCGGCTAGTGGTGTGCCATAGGGATCGGTGTTGGGACTGCTGACTTTCAGATTACAGTTTAATAAATGAGATGGCAGAATTGATGGTTCGGTAGCCAAGTTTGCGGACGGTATGAAGACAGCCAGAAATGGGAAAGAAGGGATTCTTCTGGAATGAAAGAGATTGACAAAGAAGCAGGTGGAATATCGGGCGGGAAACTGTATGCTCATGCACCTTGGTATAAGGAATAAAAGTTTAGATTATTTCCTAAACAAGGGGAAAATTCAGGAATAGGTGATGCAGACAGAGATAGGAGTACTTGTGTAGGGCAACGTAAATGTTAACGCGCAGGTTGTTTCGGTGGTATGGAGAGAAAATGCAACGGTAGCATTCGTTTCCAGAGAGTTGAACTATAAAAGCAGAGGGTGTAACGCGGAGGCATTATAAGATTTCCTTCATACCAGAATTGGAGTATCATGAACACTTTTGGACCTCCTATCTGATAAGAAATAAGTGTACTGGCATTAGAAAAGATCGAGAAAAGATTCATCAGAATTATCGAGGGAATGAAAGATTTAACCCTATGAGCAGCCTTTCATGGCTCGGACCATCTATTCGCTGGAGTTCATGCGAAATTGGCTGAAAAATCACTTTGAAATACGGAAGCGTATAAATTACAGAAAGCACTCAGCGATCTCACGATGAATCGGTTTACACAGAACTGAACCGAACCATGTGACTGTCAGCCGCTTCTACTGCTCTTGGACCCTCTCTCTCTCTCCTCTCTCCGTCTCTCACTCTCTCTCATTTCAACACAGAGGGTAGCCTCCATTCGTAAATTTAAAACGTCTTTCACTAGTCTTTGCAATGGTGTGATAACTGCACATGCGCATTGCTGTCCCCTTCCCGTACGAGTATGCTTTTCATAAACATGCACAAGTCCGTTAAATGGTATCTGACTTTCTCAAACCATTCCCACATTCATAACTGGTGCTACTCCGTCGTACGGCCACCATATTTCTCACACGTTTATACGCACGGATGGTAAATTAAATGATTTTTGACATATAGTACGTAACTCTTTCCTTACACGGGTCAATGTGAAGAAACAACATATTTTTTGTTAAGCAACACACATCAAAGTTGCTGGTGAACGCAGCAGGCCAGGCAGCATCTCCAGGAAGAGGTACAGTCGACGTTTCAGGCCGAGACCCTTCGTCAGGACTAACTGAAGGAAGCGTTAGTAAGAGATGTGAAAGTGGGAGGGGGAGGGGGAGATCGAAAATGATAGGAGAAGACAGGAGGGGGAGGAATGGAGCCAGGACCTGGACAGGTGATTGGCAAAAGGGGATATGAGAGGATCATGGGACAGGAAATCCGGGGAGAAAGACAAGTGGTGGGGGGGGGGGAGAACCCAGAGGATGGGCAACGGGTATAGTCAGAGGGGCAGAGAGAGAAAAGCAGAGTGAGAGAAAGAATGTGTGTATAAAAATAAATAACGAATGGGGTACGAGGGGGAGGTGGGGTATTAACAGAAGTTAGAGAAGTCGATGTTCATGCCATCAGGTCGGAGGCTACCTAGACAGAATATAAAGTGATGTTCCTGCAATCTGAGTGTGGCTTCATTTTTACAGTAGAGGAAGCCGTGGATAGACATGTCAGAATGGGAATGGGATGTGGAATTAAAATCTGTGGCCACTGGGAGATCCTGCTTTCTCTGGCGGAAGAGCTTGACTCCATCCCTCCCCCTCCTGTCTTCTCCTATCATTTTCGATCTCCCCCTCTTCCTCCCACTTTCAAATCTCTTACTAACTTTTCCTTCAGTTAGTCCTGACGAAGGGTCTCGGTCCGAAACGTCGACTGTACCTCTTCCTAGAGATGCTGCCTGGCCTGCTGCGTTCACCAGCAACTTTGATGTGTGTTGCTTGAATTTCCAGCATCTGCAGAATTCCTGTTGTTTGCGTTTTTTCAATTTTTTTTGTTAATTTACGATTTGTCTTTCTGATTTGTATATAGTTAACTCTACCGAATTGTACACTCTCAATTATCACCATCTAGATCTGGAACGTATTTGGCCTTTCAACAATTCTGCATGGCCAATATCGAAGGCGCTTTATGCCTAGTTCGCTACTCTACATCCCACAAGCAACTGTGCAGTTTCATGTCGTCCGCAAACAGACAATGTGTCCACACCATGACACGGTAGTTTAGCGGTTTGCATAAGACTACTATAGCTGCCGCTGCAAGATCGGAATTCAATTCCCACAGCTAACTGCAAAGTGTTTGTTCGTTCTACCCCTGAGCGCGTGGGTTTCCCCCGGGTAAACCGGATTCGACCCGCAGTTGAAAACCGTACGGGTTCGGGTTAATGTGCTGCTGGCATGCTATGTTGGTTGCGGACACTTGCGGGCTGCCACGTCACAACGTTCGCTGATTTGACTTGACGCAAACAGCGAATTTCACCGGATGTTCAGATGTACATGTAACTCAATGAATCTAATATTTAAATACTTTACTTCAAAATTATCGCCATACACTGCGAAAAACTATGCTGGGTACTGAGCTCCGCAAAATCAAACTTGTCACTTCTTTCCATCCAGCAAAATGCCCTAATTTACCTGTTCCCTACTTCTGGTCGATCATCTAACAATGACACCTGTGGGTTGGTATTCATGGTAGACTAAATATACGGAAACTTTCCAAAATACTTTTGAGTGCCACCCTTTGGGTGAAGAAGTCCCCTCTTCACCATTTCACATTTCACCCATAACCTATGACTTCTGGCTTCAACTTCAATGGAAAAGGCCTGCTTTCACTAACGCTGTCTATACCCCTCATAATTTCGTATAGCAGGTTTGCTCTAATTCGCTGGTTTTCTCAGTTCCTTTGTGAAACTACGAGGTTACGTTTGCCACACTCTGCTCGGCAAGAATGTTTCCAGAAGTGAAAAAAAATTTGGAAGGTGTTCATCTACTTAAACTCAATTATCCATGCTCACTTTCTGTATCTCAGTTCGATGTTACTATTGAAAGAGCTGAATTTCAATAATACAAATAAAACACAAGATTGTAGGAGCAGGGATTAACCACTCAGCTTAACAACACTCGCTATCCATTCCAATCTATTTGTTCGGCAACCCAAATCTTTCACCTTCCACTCTAAAGCTGCGATCTCTAGTTGTCGTCTCGCGTAACCTGAGGGGGAAAAGATTGCATTCAGTGACCTATAAATATAGCCCTCATAATTTTCTTTACAACTAAATATCTTCCCTCATTCTTCTGTGCTTCAATGTCTGAAATTCGAAAAAAAAATCTATTGGGGGCTCGTCCGGGATTTGAACCCGGGACCTCTCGCATGTTCGCAAATTCAGGCCCAAAGCGAGAATCATACCACTAGACCAACGAGCCCGTTCTATATTGATGATATAAAAGTGCTGCCTTTCACTTTCACAAACCCCTTCGTCAACACATCTGGAGGTAATTTTACGACCAAAGTAGAACAAAGAGCAAAGTTCTGCACAATGCACTGCAGGCCCCTCGGCCAACGAAGCTCTGTCACCTATGTAGCCCGACTCTGTCGACAATATAACCATTCCCTCCGACAGAGATCATAATTTGCTATTTTCACGACAGCCATCTGTCTACCCAAGTATCTTTTTAATGTCCCTATTGTGTCAACCACAACCAGTACCACGGCAATGCGTTCCTAGAACCCACTACATTGTGTACAAAAAAACCCTCTGACCTAACATTTCCACCACTCATCTTCAACGTCTGTCCTCTCCTATTGGCCGTTGTCACCCTGGGAAAAGGTGCTGTTGTCCAGCATGTCTGTATCTGTTGTAATCTTACACACCTCCATCACGCTCCGTAACTTCGAACAGAAAAGATCCAGCTCTTCAATCTTCGCTTACAAGACATGCTCTAATCGCGGCAACACTCTGCTGAACCTCCTATGCACCTTCTCCAGCGGACATTTTCCAACCCTCCCCCCAGACAGATGTTCCGATCACCCATTCCATTTCGCAATACCACCCCACCCCCCTCACCCCAAGCCTCTTCTATCAATCACCCCAGTCACTGCACCACAATATAAACAAATAAACAATTTAACCCACATTTCTCTCAAGGTGTTGACGTTGTAAATAAACGTTGGTTTCATAGAAACATAGAATAGTACAGTACAGTACAGGCCCTTCGGCCCACAATGTTGTGCCAACGCTCAAACCCTGCCTCCCATATAACCCCCCATCTTAAACTCCCCCATATACCCGTCTAGTAGTCTCTTAAATTGCACTAGTGTATCTGCCTCCACCACTGACTCAGGCAGTGCATTCCACGCACCAGCCACTCTCTGAGTAAAAAACCTTCCTCCAATATCCCCCTTGAAATTCCCACCCCTTATCTTGAAGCCATGTCCTCTTGTATTGAGCAGTGGTGCTCTGGGGAAGAGGCGCTGGCTATCCACTCTGTCTATTCCTCTTAAGATCTTGTATACTTCGATCATGTCTCCCCTCATCCTCCTTCTCTTCAAAGAGTAAAGCCCTTGCTCCCTTAATCTCTGATCATAATCCATACTCTGTAAACCAGGCAGCATCCTGGTAAGTCTCCTCTGTACCCTTTCCAATACTTCCACATCCTTCCAATAGTGAGACGACCAGAACTGGACACAGTTCTCCAAGTGTGGCCTAACCAGAGCACAATCGAGCTGCATCAGTAACTCGCGACTCTTAAACTCCATCCCTCGACTTATGAAAGCCAATAACCCATAAGCTTTCTTAACTACCCTATCTTACTGTGAGGCAACTTTCAGGAATCTGTGAAAATGTACCCCCGTACTGTAACCAGGAACTTTACTTTATATATAGTTTTTATTTTAATGATTTATCATCGGTAGATGTTGTTTCTGTTGCATGTTGTCCCAACAGTCAACGTCAATTCCAGAATACACGTATCGGCGAAATTGTTAGTCATTGATCCTTCATTCCTGATGTTTCCTATTCTGAGACGAGCTGAACTAGACACAATATTCCAAGCGTGGTCTCACCAGAGTCTGACAGTGTGACATTACCTCGCTGCACTTGAACTCAATGAAGGTCAGCGCACCACGTGACTTCAGGACCACCCACTCTACTTGCTCCGAGATATGAGTCTTATGTTGATTTGGATGTCAATTATAATTGGCGCCATTACTGGTGGTGAGAACTAACGGTTAATACTTTCTCTTCCTCTCTGTCCAGCGGTTTTTTTACAAGATTGCGCAGTCCCCTTAAAGCAAACAGGGAAAACAAATAGGTGGTGATATGGGTAGAAGAGAATGGTTAACTTTGAGGGTCGAGACCATGCTGAGTTCATCCGGTAGTTTGTCTTTCCTGCGGACTCTAGTGTCTGCCTTCCCCAACATTCCGTCGAAACGTTCCTGCGTTCAGCCAGTGCTCTCTCTGCCATCCACCATCTACCCCATCCCGCCCCCATGGAACTTTCTAACTTTCTCTCTAGAATTTCATTTCCTGGCAACCCTCAGGCTCGCTGTGTTATTCTTCCTGGTAATTTAACGGCGCCTCTTTCGATGAACAGCGCCTTGATAGATATGTCTCAGATGATAAGAGGGAGAGATCGAGAGCTGGGGATTGCTTCTCAGGCGGAAATGAATAAATAGAGGAAAGTATAGGGGATAGCAAAGGGAAGTTTTTGACGAAGATAGTGGTAGGTCGGTGGAAAACTCTGCTGGGATTCTGATAGAGACAGACAGGTTAACGTATTTTCAGGAACTTTTAGATGGGCACATGGATGATAGGAAAATGTAGAATTATGTATCAAGTAAGAGATAGATTGATCTTGGACTGCGTTAAAACGTTGACAGAACGTCATTCGGCTAAAGGACGTGTTCTGCGCTGCACTGTTAAAAATTCTATGTTAGTTCGCCCGCTCCTGCTTATGTCGTATCGTTCCTCTACCTTTCCCTTTTGAGCGAACTCAAGTGTTGCTGCTTCTTCCACTTCAGCGCCACGGCTGAATAAGACAGCGGAACACACGCAAGATGCTGGAGCACCGAAGCGTTTACGGAAAAAAAATCCTGCACGGGTTTGATTTTGCACAGCATGACAGCCTCCCTTATCTACATAGAAGGCCAGTTCACATTCCTCAGTACGTTATCCAGCTGCTCAAGATTAACCTACACATGTTGCTAATTTTCAAATAAATTTATTGTCAACGGACGCAATTGTCTTCATATTGTGCCTTCCTCTCTGCTTACATTAGCACCTAGTTTAGACTCGTTGGCATATTTAATATCCGTGCCTTGTACATTCCCATCAAAATCATTGATATGAACTAAGATACAAAAGCAATGTACAGAGCAGCGATCCACGTAGTACACCACAATTCCTGAGCCTCTCGTCCTGAAAACAATCTTCTACCATCACCCATAAAGCCAGCGTCGTGTCCACTAACGCGATTTACGTTTCTGGAGCAGCCTCCGCGCAGCACCCCGTTACAAGACCTGATGAAGTCCGTATAAAGCCCTACACACGTCGATCCTCGAGGTTATCTCTCCAAAGAAGTCTAACAGCTTTGTGAAATCCGATTTACTGCTAACACGAAAATGCTGACAATATTAACCCCTCCAGTAACCTATCCACCACTAATTCCGGGCTCACTGGCTTGAATTTCCTTGGTGTGCCTGTGCTACGTGTAAATAATGGTGCGACATGAGCCACTTTGCAGTCCTCTGAAACATAACCTTAGCCTAAAGATGAAGCAGATGTGGCCGCGAGGGCCTCCGGTTTCTTTTCCTTGTCTTCTCACTAGATCAGAAGATGCATCGGGTCAGGACATGCGAGTTTCTAACACAGTGTAGAGTTTATTATCGGAAACATGTAGAAGTTTTATGGAGGAGATGTATCGGAATGCTGCCCGGATTATGAGGAATAGCTATGCGAGCTATTGCTTTTCTGTTTGGAGAGAAAGAGGATATGAGGCGATGATAAGATAGTACAAGACGATAAGATGCATAGATCTCTGGATAGCCTGGTAGTTTTCCCAGGGCGATAAATGAGATCGTTTCCAGGTGACCTGCGACCCTCTTAACTGGTCCATCCTCTTCGTCACCTTTCTCGAACAACCAACGAAATTCTCGAGAGACTTTATTCCCGCCCGAAATTCATGCTGAGCATTTCCAACCGGAGTTTGCCCTTCCAAATGTAGCTAGGTTGTGTCTCTGAGAATGAGGTGTAGGTAGTTTCCCATCAGTAAAGTTAGGATTAATGACTTACTGCAATTGGCACATGTTTCAGGGCAGGGCCGCCTCCTTCCCTGAAGTTCCCCGCTTCCATGTTATCCTCCACGCTAAATTCGGGTACAAAGTACTCATTTGACACCAGGCCCATCCTCTCTGGCTGCACATTAATGGCGGCACGCATCTACTCAAACCCGGATCATGCACTTCCTGAAATACATTTGTATAATCCCGGAGGATTTTCCTCTGCCTTTCCAGATAGATCAATGCCATGCCCTCTTTTTGCCCTCCTATTTTCCTGTTCAGTGTTTTCGCAGAATTTACTTGGTTCTGAATACCTCAACCTGAGCTATGTCTCCTTTTTAACACACGGGACTCTGAACTATCAGACGGAAACGTCGACTGTGTTCCCCCCCCCCTTTCCCGACATGCCGTCAGATCTGATGAGTTTCTCCAGCATTTGGTATTTGTTACTCATCCTATTTTTATCCAGACCAGGGTATCAATATCTTTCGTCAACCAATGTTCCGTACTCTTGACAGCTTTGCCCATCACGCTGATTGTAACACGCAATACCTGAACTCCGGATATCTCACCTTGAAAAACAGAAGTCTATTTACCAGAAAATAAAATCAGCCTCTTCTCAACCATCAATTCTTGCAAATCCCAGGCTAATCAAGGTCTGTGATGTTTCTGATCGCGTCCAAGATATCCTGAAGTGGGAGGGAGAGGAGTCAGAGGTCGTGGTACATTTTGATACCAATGACATATGTAGCAAAAGGGAAGAGGTCATGAAAGGAGAATATAGGGAGTTAGGAAGGGAGTTGAGAAGAAGGACCGCAAAGGTAGTAATCTCGGGATTACTGCCTGTGCCACGCGACAGTGAGAGTAGGAATGCAATGAAGTGGAGGATAAATGAGCGGCTGAGGGATTGGAGCAGGGGGCCGGGATTCAATTTTTTGGATCATCGGGACCTCTTTTGGCGCAGGTGTGACCTGTACTAAAAGGACGGATTGCACTTGAATCCTAGGGCGGGAAGATTTGCGAAGGCTACTGAGGTGACTTTTAACTAGAATGGTTTGAGCGGGGGGGGGGGGGGATAAAATTGAAGACAGTAGGAGAGAGGAGGTTAGTTCACAGATAGAGAAAGTTAATAGAGGGGATAGGCAGGGGACAGCGATCGTGAGTACTCAGACCAAAGATGTAGGGGAGAAGGAAGAAAAAGATAACAAGGTTGTTTGCTACATTAAGGACAAAAAGAGAGTAAGAGCTGGAGAGTTTCTTAAGTGCATCTATTTTAATGCTAAGAGAATTTAAAGAAAGGTAGATGAGCTTAGAGCATGGATTGATACCTGGAAATATGATGTTGTAGCTGTTACTGAAACATGGTTGCAGGAGGGGTATGATTGGCAATTAAATATTCCTGGATTTCGTTGCTTCAGGTATGATAGAATAAGAGGGGCAAGAGGTGGAGGTGTTGCATTGCTTGTCCGAGAAAATAGGACAAAGGTCCTCTGGCAGGAGAGATTAGTGGACTCGTCTAGGGAGGCCATTTGGGTGGAATTGAGGAATGGGAAATGTGTAGTGACACTTATAGGCGTGTATTATAGACCAGCTATTGGGGAGAGAGAATTGGAGGTGCAAATTTGTAAGGAGATAGCAGATATTTGTAGTAAGCACAAAGCTGCCATTGTGGGAGATTTTGATTTTCCACATATAGACTGCGAAGCCCATACTGTAAAAGGGCTGGATGACTTGCAGTTTGTAAAATGTGTGCAGGATAGTTTTTGCAGCAATACATAGAGGTACCAACTAGAGAAGTGACAGTGTTGGATCTCCTGTTATGGTATGAGGTAGTGCAGGTGACGGAGGTAAGTGTTAGGGAGCACTTCGGGTCCAGTGATTACAATGCCGTTAGTTTCAATATAATTATGGAAAAAGACAGGTCTGGGCTCAGGGTTGAGATTTTTGATGGGAGAAAGGCTAACTTTCAAAAGATGCGTAAAGATTTAGAAGGATTCGATTGGGACAAATTGTTTTGTGGGAAGGATGTAACAGAGAAATGGAGGTCATTTAAAGGTGAAATTTTGAGGGTACTGTTACGTAACCGGCAACAATGAACATCAATCGAGACAGGTTATATAAAAACAACCAAACATTTATTAAACACTGATAAATGATAAGGAAAAAAAAAACGAAAACTTTAACCGGAAGTTAACCGATATACAGCCGCTCAACAAATCATCACTCGGCACTAGTTCTTAAAGAGTTAAATGCGAAAACAGTTCTTAAAGCTACAAAGTTAGATATAGTTCTTAAAATGGTAAATTCGAAGTCCAACAGATTTATACGTTCATTTGGGAGAGACTTCTCTGGAGAAGGATTTCTTCACAGACGCAACTTTCCAGTTGGTTCTGTCCACAGGATTCAAGATGCCGAAAATAAACAGTTTAAAACAACTGACCTTAAATTCTTTTAGAGAGAGAGCAAACTTTTGCACGAACTCTTTGCTGTTTTTGGCAAGAGTTATCCGCGATGCAGGTCGCTACTCCTCCAACGACGACTCAATAAGGTCGATCATTTATTAAACTGCCAAACGATGCCGACTCCTCTCGATCCTTCGAGTCCTGTACTTCGATAAAGTCTTCGCTCTCCCTTCTACTGTTCGGATTGAGTAAATCAGCACATCTAGCCAAAAACTCCAATAATACTGTATTTTGCAATAGAACGCAATACTCCGTTTTAAAAATGAAACTGCGTCACAAAAACAAACACACAACAGCAGCGGGCACACAGCACGTTCTACCTGGAAATCTACAAACTTAAAACTAACTGCGTCATTTGGAGTCGACCCTTATATACCCATGGTGCATATATCATCACGTGACCTCACATCGGCGGGAAAATCACATCAGGTGACCTCCAAAAAACCATTACATCATTCTCACAAAAAAAAAACAGATCTCCTTGAGCATGTAACAGTACAGAATCTTTATGTTCCCGTTAGGTTGAAAAGAAAGGTTAAAAGTTTGAGGGAGCCATGGTTTTCAAGGGATATTGGAAAGTTGGTTCGGAAAAAGAGAGTTATCTACAATAAATTTCGGCAATATGGAGTCAATGAGGTGCTCGAGGAATATAAAGAATGTAAAAATAATCTTAAGAAAGAAATTACAAAAGCTGAAAGAAGATACGAGGATGCTTTGGCAAGTAAGGAGAAAATAAAACCAATGGGGTTCTACAGTTATATATTAATAGCAAAAGGATAGTCAGGGATAAAATTGGTCCCTTGGAGAATAGGAGAGGACAGCTATGTATGGAGCCAAAATATACGGTGGGAGATTTTGAACTAATTTTTTGTCTTCGGTATTCACTAAGGAGCGGGATATTGAATTGTGTAAGGTAAGGGAAACAGGTAGGGAAGATATGGAAACTATGATGATTAAAGAAGAGGAAGTATTGACGCTTTTAAGGAAGATAAAAGTGGATAAGTCTCCGGGTCCTGATAGGATATTCCCTAGGACCTTGAGGGAAGTTACTGCAGAAATAGCAGGGGCTCTGACAGAAATATTTCAAATGTCATTATAAACGGGGAAGGTGCCCGAGGTTTGGCGCATTGCTCATGTTGTTCCATTGTTTAAAAAGGGTTCTACGAGTAAACCTAGCAATTATTGGCCTGTAAGTATGATGTCAGTTGTGGGTAAATTAATGGAAAGTATTCTCAGAAATGGTATATGTCATTAGATGGATAGACAAGGTCCGATTAGGAACAATCAACATGGATTTGTGCGTGGAAGGTCATGTTTGACAAATCTTATCGATTTTTTTGAGAAGTTGCTTGTAAAGTTGACGAGAGTAAAGCGGTGGATGTTGTCTATATGGACTTCAGTAAGGCCTTTGACAAGGTTCCATACGGAAGGTTAGTTAGGAAGGATCATTCGTTAGGTATTAATATTGAAGCTGTAAAATCAATTCCACACTGGCTGGATGGGAGACTCCAGAGAGCAGTGGTGGATAACTGTTTGTCATATTGGAGGCCGGTGACTAGTGGTGTGCCTCAGGCATCTGTACGGAATCCAGTGCTGTTTGTCATATACATTAATGCTCTGGATGATGGGGTGGTAAATTGGACTAGTAAGTATGCAGCTGGTACAAAGA
The DNA here is from genome assembly GCF_030028105.1 of Mobula birostris. Lineage (NCBI taxonomy): Eukaryota > Metazoa > Chordata > Chondrichthyes > Myliobatiformes > Myliobatidae > Mobula > Mobula birostris. The sequence goes on from NC_092382.1 coordinate 66,945,605, forward strand.
TAGGTGGTTTTGTGGATAATAAAGTCGGCTTTAAAGCTTGCAGAAAGATTTAGGCCAGTTGGAAGAGTGGGCTGAAAGATGACAAATGGATTTTAATGCTGATAAATGTGAGGTGCTACATTTTGGAAGGACTAATCAAAATAGGACATACATGGTAAATGGTACGGCATTGAAGAATGCAGTAGAACAGGGGGATCTAGGAATATTGGTGCATATTTCCCTGAAGGTGGAATCTCTTGTGGATAGGGAGGTGAAAAAAAGATTTTGGTATGATGTATTTTATAAATCAGAGCATTGAGTATAGGAGTTGGGATGTAATGTTAAAATTGTACAAGGCATTTTTGAGGCCAAATTTGGAGTATTGTGTACAGTTCTAGTCACGGAATTACAAGAAATATATCAACAAAATAGAGAGAGTACAGAGAAGATTTACCAGAATGTTACTTGGATTTCAGCACCTAAGTTATAGAGAAAGGTTGACCAAGTTGTGTCTTTATTCTTTGGAGAGTATAAGTTTGGGGGGGGTACTTGATAGAGGTATTTAAAATTATGATGGTGATAGATAGAGTTGACCTGGATAGGCTTTTTTCCATTGAGAGTAGGGGAGATTCAAACAAAAGGCCATGGATTCAGAGTTAGGGGGCAAAAGTTAAGAGGTAACATGAGGCAGAACTTGTTTACTCGGAGAGTGGTAGTTGTGTGGAGCAAGCTTCCAGTAGAAGTGGTAGAGGCAGGCTCGATATTGTGAATTAAAGTAAAATTGGATAGCTATATGGACAGGAAGGGAATGATGGGTTATGGGCTGAATGCAGGTGGGTGGGACTAGGTGAGAGTAAGCATTCGGCACCGACTAGAACGGCAGAGGTGGCCTGTTTCCGTGCAGTAATTGTTATATGGTTATATGATTATACCATTGAAAAGTCAGATTTAGAAGTTGGGTGAAGGGAAGGAAGAATCACAGGGAATACGTGAAACCGGAATGGGGCTAGGAAGTTGATCGTTGAAAGTAATGAGGGGTGAGAAGGGGAATCTAATTGGAGAGGACAGAAGGCCATAGACGACATAAGATGGAAGGGGGACAGAGAGGCATCAGGGGCAGGTGTGGAGATAAGTTTAGAGAGGGAAGTAGTGAAGTCGGGGAACATTACCGGAAAATGGAGAAATCGACGTTCCTGCCATCAGGTTGGAGACGCTCCAAGCGGAATATATGTTGTTTGCTCTCCAAAATGACTGCGGCCTCATCCCGAGAATAGAGGAGGCCATGGACTGACCTGTCGGAATGGGAATGGAAAGTAGAATTTAATTGGTTTGCTACTGGGAGGTCCTGTTTTTTCTGATGGACGGAGCATTAGTGTTCGGTGAAACAGTCTCCTAATCAACGCTCGGGTCTCACCGATGGACAGGAGGCCACACCGGAGCAGCAGATACAATAAATGACCCCAACACACTCAGAGTTGAGGTGTCGCCTCACCTGAATGGACAGTCTGATGACCTGAATGTTAGTGAGGGAGGATGTGTAGGGTAGGTGTAGCACTTGTTCAGCTTGCAATGATAAGAGACAGGAGGGAGATTAGTGGCGATGGACGAATGGACAACGGAGTCGCATCAATGTGGAAATCGGAATCTGGGGCAAGGGGGTGGCGGAAGTTTCAGAGAATTATGTGCTGGACGCCGCTGCTGGTGGGACTGAAGGTGGGGACAAGTGGTCCCAGTCCTAGGTGGGGTTGCGGGAAGGCAGACCCGCACGATGAGGAAGAGATGTGGTTGAGGACAGCGTTGAAGATGGAGGAAGGGAAACATCTTTCTTTGAGATGGGAGGAATTGAGTGAAAGGGGTGGCATTTTTTACAAGTATACAGGATGGAAAGAAGTATAGTCCAGGTAGCTGTGAGAATCGATGGTTTTACAGTAGACAACTGTAGATATGATGCCTCTGGAAATAGGGATAGAGATCGAAAAAGGGAAGGGTGGTGTCGGAAATGGCCCAAGTAAATTTGAGGGCAGGGTGGAATTTCGAGGCGAAGTTGATGAAGTCGACGAGCTCCGCATGCGTCCAGGAAACAGCACCAAAAATCCATTAAGTTACTTTCGGCTGTTAACAGAGGATACCGCTAGACGTGCTCACCAAATGTAACCAGGGGAGCAGGAAGCACCCACTACATTTACGTCAGATCTGTGAATGGTGTTCCTGGCTCAATGATTAACAAACTTTATATCGAGACAATTTAGAGCCAGAAGTCACATATATATCGTTCAGAATTTTAGTGTCTCGCAGCACCGATGAATCTAGAAAGTCTATGGTAATGTTTGATTCTTCTGTCCTTACACAGAGTGAAGCATGGAGACTCAGTAAAAAAGTTATCGCCTGTGAATAAAAAAGTGCAGTTGTGCGATTATAAAGAAGGTAGCCACTAAAGGAATATATCTACAGTGAGGAGATATAGGCGATAGTTCCGGACTCATTTAGTGTGGAAATGATCCCAGTACAGTCTCCCAATATATTCATTCAACGGTGGAAATGCGGATTAGTATATCTGATAGTATGCAACTAAACGTTACTTTAATCTCAATCCTCTCCATAGTCAGAGATTAGAGGCAGAAAACGTGGACGCCCCTGGAAATTCGGTGACGCGGAGACGTCATGTTTTATATTTTTGAATATGAACTTGCGGACGCTGCATAACTTCCGGCGTCCCTTTGCTTTAGATTCGAGAGGGTTTCTTAAATGGTGCATGATTCCAATTATTGATTACTGTATTTGTTAACTGTTCAAGATTTAAAATCAGTCCATATTCTGCGATATTTTAAAGTGTGGATGCATTGATAATGTACGATAATGTACGAGGACCAGCCATGCGTTAGTTCACTTGAATGATAAAGAGAGGAAATCCGTGTGTGAATGAGCGGAAGGCAGGCGTATGTTTGCTAGATTTGTATTGACAGGATGTTTGAATTAATTCTTTCTCTGAACATGTCTGTTTCATTGAGTGAAATAAATTTCCAGGAACTGATGTGAATTTCAGAAGCTGTTTTTTTTTTCCCCAAAATTACATGAATTGTTAGTATATGTTGGCGGAAACTGCCCTCATCTCCGTCCCGTCGCTCTTTAGAATATTTGATCAGGAATTTAACTCTGGCAATTAACTGTTTATTCTGTTTACGCCCGTTACCCGCAACGGTGTTGAAGGTAGCAAATTGCAAGCTTGATTCTTTTTTTCTTTTTACCGAACCTGTGCATTTAGATTGTGTTCTTTTATTTGTCTAATTAGTTATTGATTTCTGAAGGAGATGCGGATTCCATACTGCCCAGGTGGAATCATTGTTAAAGGGGTCGAGATATGATGTATATATTCTGGATCCGGTGGAGGAAAAGGCTAATAGGCTACATGACTAGGGTCAAGGAGACAGCAAAGCGTTGCACTGTGTCGAACATTACGTGCTAACTCTTGGAAGATATGGTATGAGTTTAATCTACTGCGACCAATGAAACAGAAACTAATGTGTTGAGCTCGGCAAAATAGTTTAAATTGTAACTGCTCCTTTCAGTCGTTTTTTTTTTTTTTGCGACGGTAACATACTGTTGAGTGTCGTTGTATTTCTGTACAATAACTGGATATTTTAGAAGAATGCTGATGGAGGCCAGTTCTCTCTCTCCTTGGTACCAAGTAAAATAAAGGTCCTAGAACGAAATCCCGGAGTCGTGCATTCTTTTCACTCGAGTAACGTCAAAATTCTACTGTTCAAAGGTAAATTGGAATTACTACAAATTCGTGTGTACTTGAATTAGGAATTCGATATTCGCTTTTTGGAAGGCTGATTCTTTTGAAGAGCACCAACAGATGCTGGTGAAGAAATTGAAATGCTGACATTGAGGGTTCTATTGCAAAAGGTCGTTTCTATGTCATTGTAGCATCGGCTCTGTAATGTATAAACGGAAGCTCAGTTTATATACCGTGCAGTTCCATTGTGTAATTCAGCACCTTGCTTATATCGTCAGCGTAATTAAATTAAAATATCCATGTGTTGCAGTATGGTCAAATTAAAGTCGGTCTCTCTGTAATATCAGAGTGGAGACATTGTAGTAAACTGTACTAAATTTATAATTCCCTTGCGGAACATCACTGGCCACTGTCCTACACACAGAACTCCCTCCATCTACTACCTAATCTGCCTTCTGTTAATAAGCCAATTCTGACTCCACGCAACTGGGTTTCCGTCGATTCAAAGCCGTCTCTCTTCTTGTTGTGCCTACTATGCATAACCCGGTCAAATACCTTACAAAATTAATAAACTCCGCATCGACTTTTCTGACTACATTTCTATATTATTTATCTTTTTCAAGTAATTCAATTAGGCTCATAAGGGACGACCTGCTCACGCAAAACCGTGCTGACTGTCCCCATCCAGAATATGTTTCTCCAGATACTCATAAATTTCCTAGCGAAGCATCCTCTCCAATAGCTTGGCCACTATTGTCGGAAGACTCACATACCTGTAATTCTCAAGACTAACTTACATTTTTTGAACCAAGAATTAATATTTTCCATCCTCCAATCCCCTGGTGCTACTCCTGTGGCCAGTGAGGATGGAAATATCATGTCTAAAACCGCAGTTTTATCTTCGCCCGCTTTCTCTAATTACCTGGTGTATATCCGTTCTTGCAAAGAGGAATGATTTCTTTTAATATTTTATAAGTTTCCAACACATAATTCTTAACAATGTCATGTCCCATTACATGTGCCTTCTTGCGCTGTATCCACATTCATTAATGGTGAAAACCGAAGTAAAGCATCATTAAGGACCTTCACTGCCTCCTTGCACTCCAGACACATGCTTCCTCTTGTATTGCTGATCGGTCTCACTCTATCTCTTGTCATCATTCTGCTCTTCATGCACCTTAATACGATTCTCTGAGGCCTTCTCAAGCCCAGTTCTAACTCTTCTAAATCCGTTGTTAATTTCCTTCCTGATTACATTATGACTTTCCATCGCCCTGCCTGATATTTTCTTCCAGAACCTTAAGTATCTTTCTTTCTTCTTCTTGACGAGGTGTTCCATATCTCTTGTCAACCTGGGATACTTCACACCAGCTTCTGTTCCTCCCCTCATTGAGTCAATTCTATACTGAACCCCAATGCAAGTGCTTCATTAAGAATCATCTGCTGCGCGTTTCAAGGAGGACACCATTTCCCAATTCGGCTCTAAAGTTCCAACCTAATAGCACCGATTAAATGCATTCCCTACTGTCAGCTCTTATCCCAGTGTAAGGTTGCAGTAAATGTCGAATAGGTGACCCGTAAAAAGATCTGTCACCTCATCCATTTCATTTTCTGGTACTAGATCCAGGCTGCACTGTTCTCTAGTTCGCTTGTCGAATTATTGTGCCAGGACTCCTTCCTAGACGCAACTGATAAACTGTAAACTTTTTAACCTCAGGAAGTGCAAATGTATACTAGGGAAGATTAATTTGCCTGTGACAACAGCCGTGTTAATTTGGCACCTAATGAAAATCTATCTCCCGAAAGTTCCTCCTCGCTGCTCCGTGTATATATATACGGAGTGTGGTCTCTACAGAATACTCCCAAATGCGTGATTGTTCTACTTCTACTTCTGAGATCCGCTCACCGTCTATCAATGGGTAATCTCTCCACCGTCTCTTCCCTTTCTGCAGCTGTGCTACTATCACATACTCCCTGTGTTTCAATTACTCTTTTTTACCCAACTCTGTCCATTTTGCAACATCTGAACCCGGGGAAGTCCAGAAGTCATTCTTGCCCTTGTGATTGTGAATTCTCTGTGATAGTTTGCAGTGCACTTCAACCAATGTAATAATCACGCCAGCCCATGAATGCTTACCCAGTTTCCAACCTTAACTGCACGGTGTGCAATCTTCAGTGGATTTTACAATTTCAGGACGACCAGGTACATGATTGTTTGAATTTATGACAAACGTACTCGTTTTTCAAACAGTTTACTCGAAAACCCCGCTGAATTGCAATTTGACATTGGGCGTTATCTACACAGATGGCCATTTAATGTAAACACATACTTCAGTCCATTCTTCAGCTCTCGTCTGAATTTCCTCTGTGTCAGTGTATAGATACAAGTATTGGTGCACACACTGAGCACCTGCAACATGAACCCACATTGCTGTAGTATATATACCGGGGAACTCAAATATCTATCCTGATAAAAATAGTTTTGCGTTTGCCATTTCAGGGAATGGACCACATAGGGCATCCAAAATAATATGAAATTAGCTGATATAGCAAACAACAAAATCATCGATTTTCTGCGGTTTTCCATCTCGGCATCCTTCTGATTATCACTGCTGTTCCGAAGCCCTCTGCGGACTCTATTTGCCGCAATGATATGCCTTCCTGTTAACCCATTGAACGCTAGAATTAACCCGATTGGTAGCAACGGTGTTAAAATGCTATCGAGTAATTCAAATACGTTCCACACGGGTAAGGTGGCATATTCATGTGTGAAGGCGCAACGCCACGGTATGTTCTCAATGATGACGTAAGGTTCAACGGCAAAGTAATATGGGACACTTTTCCCGCAGCTCACTACAACCACCGTCACCATGACCATCATTGCTGTTCTCTCAGTGCAGTATCTTTCCCGCAGTTTTCCACAACATATTGCGATGAAACGATCGAAGGTAAAACTGACCGTAAACCAGACAGAGCATTCTATCGTTACAACCACAAATACAATTGTCAGAGCGCATACAGGAGTGATGAGCAGGGATCTGGAATAAATGTAGATATTGTTGGTCTGTTCCACTAAAGCAACGACAATAACCACCATCAGATCCGCTGTTGCCATTCCGACCAGGTAACGGGTGATGCATTTGGAGAGACCGCATTTTCCCCGAGATAGGATCACAATCGCCGTTAAATTAATTGCAAGGAATTTGAAAAAAAAATACCGTTAGCAGCTCCAGTCCGAATGCCGCATTCTTCCAATCTTAGGTAGTGTATGGTTTGTTTGGAAGCGCAAAACAAACTTCAGTCAGTGCGAGCTGCGTCGCTGCATTTGTGCTGGGCAGAACAACGGACTGGAATGATATTGGGTTGGCAATTTTCCGTCAGCTTGTTGGGAGCATCTAATATCGCCGATTCACTTACCGGTGACCGCAAGATTGACTGCATTTCCATTACGAATGGCGAAACAGCTGAAGGGATATTTGTTAGTGGTAACAAGGTGAAATGAGGAAGACATAAAACACAGGTTTTGATTTATTGATTTATGGAAGAACAGACATATGTGTGGAAAATAAACTGCCCAGTCATTTGAATAAGCTGCTATGTTGTTGATGTAAGGTGTCTGTATTGATAGAAATTCCCACCTAGAAAACACATGTCAGAATCGCTTCAGAAACCCGAGCAAGGTGCAATTATGAAACAATGACAATATCGTCACCAACTTAACTGGTTAAAAAAAAAATCGCATCGCTTAAAATACGGAAAATGGAAATAAAACTATCCGATGCTGGAATACTCCATTCGGGAAACACGTTTAAGACGAGGGTAGAATTTGTACTGAGTAAAACTCGGAACAAAATCAAAACGAAGGCACCACACATAGATTGATCAGCTCAATTACCGGGGACACCAATTGCTACCAGGGCAGGATAGAAAATGGCCGCGATGTAGTAAATCGCTGGATATCCCATACTCGGTCAGACACAGCGTTCTGTTGAACGGAACGTTCCAGCTTCTCGTCTGGACTTGTCATCAGTTTTACAGAGTTATATGCAAGTGAGAACAATTCCTCTGGGTCAGTTAGTGCGGTTATCTCATCAGTATCTTTAGTGCAACCAACTGCACAAACGCTATATTGAACTGTTTTTGCTCACTCTGTCACCGTACCGTGAATTTCACTGCTCAGGGATATTTCAATCTCTGTACTCTAAAACAAACTATAATGTCAATCTTGTCAGTTTAAATCGCATAACACCCGGCTTCAGCTAATTAAGTAGGAGATTTTTATATCAGATGTTGTTTCTTACATAGGCAGTCATCTTGAAATACATTTATTTTGTATCATTTGGCGTAGCACATTCGATTTTGAGGGAACGTGCTAGCCTCACATATGAAATGAAGAATATTTCGTGTTAAAGGGGAACATTCGTTCGTTATTTTCTTTCGTTCCCTCTCGTCATTTGGGGTGGTTTGTGTGATGGAAGTCGCAGTAACAGCTGGTGGCATATATCACAATGAAATACATTGTACTTACATTCCTCCAAACATTTAATAAAGAACCACAGTGATATTCCAAGGACTTGTCATAAAAAATGGGTCCGCGCCTTCACGATATTAGCGAGGGTTGTGGGCAGTTTGAAGAACAATGCTTTCCCACACTCATATGGCCGTTCGTCACGAAGACCCTGACCTTTCCCAGTGAATGATTTAACCACTCCATATCTTTGACATTCGGTACGATCTATTTAACAATATGACAATAATCAAAGTACCACAATTCCAACGTTATTTCTCAACCCATTCTCTGTTTGAACAAAAGTAGCAATTCTGTTCCTAGGTTATTCTATTATTTGCCACAAAGATTTTTTTTAACGTGTTTTTCCTGATTTACTTTGAGGTAATCGCCAAAATAAGTTGCCATCAAATGTTTATACGTTATATTAGCATTATTGAATTTGTGTGCTGTAAATCCGAAGTGCTCCTTCTGACCCGGGAGTCACTGCTGAGTCATTACATATTTTACATCATGTTACTTCCACGTTTCATTCAGACACATCAGACTAAAACAACGTGGATCCAACGCTGGTCTTGTGGAAGAAGTCAGAGAGCGGATGTTTGGTTCTTTGACTGTGACTAGTATTCTGCAAGGATTGGTGTTAGGTCCGTTGTTATTTATCATCTATATTAATTATTTAAATATCAATCAAAAAAAAAAAACAAGGATCAGAAAAGATGCGGACGTCTCCAAGTTTGGGAGCGTTATGTACAGGTAGGAAGGTCATCCTAGCTTATAGCGTGATCTCGACCGGCTGGGGAATAGTTTGAAAAATGACTGATGGAATTGAAGGCAGGCAAGAGTGAGGTGGTCTGCTCTGGATAGAAAAAGGTACAGCAGAGTAAAACACGCAGTTTGAATGGTGAGACGTTGCTGTGCAGTATTAAAAAAAAGAGAGAGCCCTGAGAGTACAGATCCATAATTCCAGGAGAGCGATATGAGAGGCAGATTGGGCTTCATTACTACCTCCAATCACATGAGCGTTCACAATCCATTCAGTGAGTTCAGGAGTTGGTACCTTATGTTGAAGCTGTACAACACCTTGGTGAGGAAGTAGAACATCGTGTGCTGTTCTGTTCGCCTACCTACAGTGTAAAAAAAAATGATACAAAATGTGCAGTGATCGTTTACGAGGAAGATTTCAGGAATTGAGGACAAGATTTAGAGGGAAAGGTTGAATAGGTTAGCAATTTATTCCCTGGAGAGCCGGAAAACGAGTGTAGAACTTACAGAAGTATACAAAATTTTGACAGTTACAGACCGGGTGAATGCCCGCAGACTTTACCCGTCTACTGGATAAATAAGACCATAAGCCCATAAGATATATGGAGCTGAAGTAGGCTTTTCTGCCCATTGAGTCTGCTCTGCCATTCAATCATGGGCTGATCCAATTCTTCCAGTCACGCCCCTCCCCTGCTTTCACCCCATACCCTACAGCTAGAATCTTTATCTACAGTTCATAGGTTTGTGAAGAAAGATGAAATATGCAAAAGGGGTATGAGGGGATTCTTATTCTCTGAGATAGTCGAGCAAGTTTGGAAGGAACGGTCCACGTAAGTGGTAGATCCGGATGCAATTGTAAAATTTCCGAGGGGTTTGTGTGGGTACGTGGATAAACAGGCGGACGGAGGGTGCAGATAAATGTGAGTTGGCAGAAGATCACAGCGGATTGATCGGGAAGGTCTGAAGAGCCAATTTCTCTGTAGTAATAATATATGACCCCATGACGATCTCTGTCCAATTTCCCCATTCAGTGTCTTCTCACTTTCCACTTCGTCACCAATCTAAGTTTGTGCAGAGCTGTGAATGTGTTCAAGCTCACCTTTCCATGACAATTCCTTCTGCTGTTGCAGTACACCACTCCGTGCCTATTGTGGAACTCGTACCGATGAGTGGCTCTCGGTTTATTGGAAAAATAAAATCTAACCATTCTACTTCATTGTGGATCTGGTATCGATGAGCGGCCCCAGCTCACTGTAGGATAAGTCACTTCTTTGTGTCCATTGTGGAACTGGTTTCGATTTGCAGGAGACGGCTCACTGGAGGTTGACTCACTACTCTGTATCCATTGTGGAACTCGCACTGATGAGTAGCCCTCGTTCATTTGAGAATATCTCAGCACTGATAACATGCTTCACTTTCTGACACTTTGAATGCCAGGTGTGAGGCTGACTGCGTCAGTCTCATCATTTAACTCACCTTTTCTTCTGAATTACTTTTATTCTTAATTCGTAAACAGCTGCCCTTTGTTGCGATAGCAGTTCAGTTCAATTCCTGTTCGGCCACTTTATTGTCAACAGCGCCATTAATCAATACATCGATCTATTGATTAATATATCAACGCTCGCACTGTTTTGTTTTATTCCTTTGCGATATCTACGTTGCTGCCAAGGTACACTGGCATTGAAATGTTTGGGTACGTCTGGTCAAAATGTCTGTTACTGTAAATAACTAAGCGAGTAAAAGATGACCTGATTTCCAAAACTCATAAAGTTAAAGATGACATATATCTTTAATATTTCAAGCAAGATTACTTTTTTTATTTCCATCTTTTACAGTTTCAAAATAACAAGAAAGGGAAAGGGTCCGAAACAAAAGTTTGGGCATCCTGCATGGGCAGTACGTAGTAACACCCCCTTTGGCAAGAATCACAGATTGTAATCACTTTCTGTAGCCAGCTAAGAGTCTTTGAATTCTTGTTTGAAGGATTTTCGTCCATTCTTCCTTGCAAAAGGCTTTTAGTTCTGTGAGATTCTTGGGCCATCATGCACGCACTGCTCTTTTGAAGTCTATCCACGGATTTTCGATGGTGCTTCGGTTGGAGGACTGTGAGGGCCATGGCAAAACCTTCAGACTGCGCCTCTTGAGGTAGTCCATTGTGGATTTTGAGGTGTGTTTTGGATCATTATCCTGTTGTAGAAGCCATCCTCTTTTCATCTTCAGCTCTTTTTTTACAGACGGTGTGATGTTTGCTTTCAGAATAAAATGGTATTTAATTGAATTCATTCTTCCCTCTACTAGTAAAATGGTCCACTTTCTGCAAAACAAGCCGAAATCATGATCGATCCACCCCCGTGTTTACCAGTTGGAGAAGGGATCCTCTCATGAAATTCTGCACCATTTTTTTCTCCAAAGATGCCTTTGTCATTGCGGCCAAATAGTTCTTGTTTAGATGTTCCTTTGCAAACACCTGACGCTGAATTTTGTGATGATGACGCAAGAAAGGTTTTTTTCTTATGACTCTTCCATGAAGGTCATATTTGTGCAGGTGTCGCTGCACAGTAGAACAGTGCACCACCACTCCAGAGTCTGCTAAACATTCCTGACAGTCTTTTGCAGTCAAACGGGGGTTTTGATTTGCCTTTCTCGCAACCCTACGAGCAGTTCTCTCTGAAAGTTTTCTTGGTCTTCCAGACCTCAACTTGACCTTCACCGTTCCAGTTCACTGCCATTTCTTAATAACATCACTAACTGAGGAAACGGCTTCCTGGAAACGCTTTGCTATCTGCTTATAGCCTTCTCCTGTTTTGTGGGAATCAGTTATTTCAATTTTCAGAGTGCTAGGCAGCAGCCTAGAGGGTCCCATGGCTGTTGATTGATGGGACAAAGTTTGAGGAGTCAGGGTATTGAGAAAGCTTTGAAATTTGCATCACCTTCCTTTCCTAACGATGACTGTGAACAAGCCATAGCCTTAACAAACTAATTAAGGTCTGAGATCTTGGTAAATGTTATCTGAGAGCTCAAATCTCTTGGGGTAGCCGAACCTTTTCATGGTTCTCCTTTTCTTTTTCCCACTCTAAGATTTACAAAATAAAAATAATCCACTAATCTTGCTTAAAATGTTGAAAAAAATGTTTCGTCTTTAAATTTATGACGTTTGGAGATCAGTTCATCTTCTACGCACTTAACTATTCACAGTAACAGAAATTTTGACAGGGGTGCCCAAACCTTTGCATGCCACTGTACAGAAAAATCAGCGTGAGTTGATCAGTCTGATGGCCTGGTGGAAGAAGCTGTCCCGGGGCTGTCTGTCATGCCTTTTATGCTGTGGTCTGGTTTCACGGATGATTGTGAAGTCTCTGTGATAATTTGGAATTTATTCATCTTAGGATGAACAGACACATGATTTTCTGCGGTTCTCCACCTCGGTATTCTTCTGACAATCACTGCTGTTTCGAAGCCCTCTGTGGACTCTATTTGCAGCAATGATATGTCTTACTGTTAACCCATTGAACGCTATAATTAAGCCGATTGATAGCAATGGTGTTTAAATGCTGTCCAGCAATTCGTATCCTTTCCACACGGATAAAGTGGCGTATTCATGAGAGAAGGCGAAACGCCACGGCATGTTGTCAATAATGACGTCAGATTCAACAGCAAAGTAGAACGGTGCACATCTCCGCAGCTCACTAAAACCGCGGTTATCATACCCACACAACCCTAAATACAAGTGTCAGAGCCCATACAGGAGTGATGAGCAGGGATCTGGAATAAATGTAGATATTGTTGGTCTGTTCCACTAAACCGAAAACTATAACCGCCATCAGATCCGCTGTTTCCATTGCAAATAGATAACGGGTGATTCATTTGAAGCGTCCGTATTTTCCCCGAGATAGGATCACAATCGCTGTTAAATTAACTGGACGAAATTTGAAAAACAAAGAACAGAATTATTGTTAGCTGTAACTGTCTGAATGCGACCATTATTTCAATGCTATGCAGGGTATGATTTTTTGGAAGTGAAAAGTGGAAATTTAAACTGTGCCGGCTCCATCGGTGCACTCCGGCTGAAGGACCACAATGGGCTGGCGACATTCCGACAGTTTAGAGCGAAGCATCATATTTCCATGACTCACCCACCGGTGAGGGTTTGATCGCTCCAGTAAGCATCACCATGAGTTACGCCATTTCCATTATTAGAGGGGAGAAAACTGAATGGATTATTTGTACTGAAATTAATGAGGTTTAAAGCGTAAGTTATATTTTAATGAATTATGGAAAAATAGACCTGACTGGCTGGTCATTTGAAAAATCTGCCGATCTGGAATAGCAACCATTGTTCCTTCAGGAAGCTAAGCAAGGTCAAACAAACTTTTGTGATATCGGCACCAACGTAATTTACAAAAGAAAGTAAAAACAGCAGATCTAAAAAAAAACGTGGAAACTGAATTTAAAAAATACCGGATTCTTGAATCCTCAATTATGTAAACACATTTCAGACGAGGGTAGCCAATACCTGGATTTGGATTGGACGATAGCAGTTATGAAGCAGACACATTTGACTGTAATGCTGATACGTCAGAATAATTACAGACATTGGTTTATAGTTCATAGAGACCTATCCGTTCGATAAGCAGAGTGATCCGCGCATTACAAACATGTCACTGACCACGCTGATGTTACCACTGCATCTCTTGAACCATCACTGAACTGAAATGATAATATCACTGCTGGCCAAGCTGATGACATGATTACTGTCTTTCGTTAACCTTACTGATAATGTTGTTGCTTCTGCAGCCTCAGCTGTTCAAAGTGGTCGTGCCACATCGTGCCCTGGTCACTCACTGACAGTATTCCTCAAACAGATGTATTTTTAATGTCTCCTTTCTGTACAAAATTCAGCTGGAGATTTATCCAAGTCCTTGTGTAATCCCTTCAGCCAACTGATAGGCCAAAGGGATCAACTAAGTGCAGGCCTGTATTCTGTACCTTACTCTTTTTAGTTGTTATCGACGTGGACAATATTGACATTACTGTCCTTAAACGATAGAGCAAATGAACCATTTGCAGAATTAGTTCAGATGCTACTACATGCAGCCGCAGCGCTATCTTAAATGCAGGATGACTGCATATTCCATAAATCGGATTTGATCTTAAATATGAATCATGATCCTAATGTCAGTAGATCCCAATTTCTCAGAATGAGGCTGGTTTCGTATGTATGGATATTAGTCACTATATTACAGTTTGGAAATTGTGTTAAAATAACACCAATGGATATAACGTTTCATGATAGAACTGTCGAAGGAGCGAAGTGATTTAACAGCGCAATAATGTAATCTCGACTGGGACATATTGCTCAATTCAACTACAGTTTCAGCACAGGCAAAGTTTCAAATACTTAAAAACAAGAGATTCCGCAGATGCTATATACCCTGAGCAACACACACACACACACACACACACACACACACAATATTGGAAAAAAGCAGTAGGTCAGGCAACTTCCATGGAAGTGAATAAACAGTCGACGTTTCAGGCCGAGGCACTGTATTAGGACTGGAAAGGAACGGGGATAGATGCCAGAATAAAGATATGTGGGAGGGGGAAGGAACTGATAGGTAAATCCATGTAGAGGAAATATCCTTATTGTCCATCTCTTCTTTTTCCATCTGTCACTTCCAAGCTTCCAGACACATATTTTCATTTGCAAGACTAAATGGAATGCGGTACACTTATACTGATGTCTTCTCACATACAGTTCCGTGACTTATCCTTTTAGATTTAAATCTACACACTTGTGCACATCAGTGAAAACAGAAACAGAAGTTGCATAGACATGCGCCACTTGTATTCAGAGACTAGAGGTGCTGGTCCCAAATTATGAATTCAGAAATATTGTTACTGAATCACTGGCTGTTCAATGGTGTGTAGAACTTTATACTGCACAGCTGAACCTGTCTGCTGCTTCGTGTCGTAAAGAATGCTTTAAAAGTATTCTTCAATATATCCTGTCTCTTTCTAAACAGACATTTAACAAATTGAAACAACGTTTTCTTTCGAATACATTGCAATGTATGCGTCTGCTTCGTTGTTTCCACCCAGTTGTGTAGAAAAGCAAGAAAAACTTACTGCACATCACGAATAAGATTAGCAATCGTCGAGAAGATACCTGCGTCGATTCAGAACAGTTTTGACTACAGAAGGAAGAGAGTGGTAGCAGATGGAAAATATTCTGCACGGTGTTTCGCGGGGATATGTTCCGGGTATCCTGCTCTTTCATTTTTTAAATAAACGATGTATGAGAAAGTGAAAAAATTGGTTTGTACATTTATAAGTGACAGTAAGGTTGGTCACGTTTACCTAGTGTATATGGTTGGTTTAACTGAAATGAGACATTAGTAAGAAGAGGGACTGAGCTGAGAAGTGGAAGTCGGAGTTCACTTCAGACAAGTGTGAAGTCACACCCTGTTGTGGCTGAAATTAAAGGAAGACTATGGGGTTATTGGCAGGATTCTTATCAGTGAGGAGGAACATACCATTTTGCTGACCACGAGAATAATTCAGAGATAACGAGCACATTGATAGTGTTGTTCAGAAGGCGTATGATGTGTTGCCATTTATTATTCGGGAGACTGCGTTCAACAGTGGAGAATTAATGACGAGAACTATTAATTGCGTTTAGACCACACTTGCAGTATTGAGTTCATTTCTGGTGCCCCTCATTATAATAGAGTCGCAAACTAGGGCCGTCCATTTCGTACAGAGATGAGGAGGGGCTTGTTTGACCAGACGGCAGTGAATCTCTGGTATTCATTGCCACAGGCGGCAGCGGAAACAAGTTACTCAACATAGTATTTAAAGCGGAACTTGATAGGCTCTTGATTAGTCGGGGCGTCAAAAATTATGTGGAGAAGGTAGCAGAATGCTGTGGGCGTGAAACTCGCTGTCCGGAGTGCTGTTCGAGTCTGATGCATTAGTTACATTTCAGCGATTCTGTAGTAGGCACATTAATGAAAAGAAAGGAAACAGAGGGGTGTGTTGGGTTGATCTTGGAGCATATTTAGAGTTCCGCAGAGTTTTGTGGCCTGGTACTGTTCCACAGTCTGCATGTTAGAGTTCAACGGTGGATCTGAGTGGCTGTTGCGCCAGTATCACGCCAGCAGTTTCCACGGGCTCGCCCCCATCTCACGTCCACGGCATAATTATCAATAAGGGGTCAATTGGCTCTGACTCCAGACTTTAAATGTTCTTTTCCATTGACATGCTCATATCAACACTGATAACTCTAATGAAGTGAAAACAGACAGAATGTTGAATTTGGTGTGACATATTTAACAAGGTGCTTGAGAAAACGGGTGACGGAGATGTTTTCGGGCAAATGAAGAGACGTTTAGGCATTTAGATCTATTTATCTCTCTCTCTATCTATCTATCTATCTATCTATCTTTCTAACTATCTATCTACCTATCGATTTTTCTGTCTATCTATCTGTCTAAGCATCTATCTATATGTCGAACAATTTATTTATTTACGCGCTTACATTGGTGATAAACTGAAAACCTCTTTCTTTGGAATAGTCGTGGTGACGTTTTCTTTGGAACGTTTGCAGAGTCATAACTAGTAAACAAATGCATATTTGCAATGTTTGTGAAAATGGTGCACGGTAAAACACCGGAAGGATATTGATGTTAGCTCTCTGTTATGTCCCTCCTGGTATGTTTGTTATTTTATTTTTAATTACTGGACGTCACTGCTTACTTGTTGGTTCACATCTATTGTTGATTACTTATTACCGGATTGTTCAGCATCAGGTCGTCCATTTTCAGATCATTTGTAAATTAACTTTTGTCGCTATGAGCACTTAGTTAGAAGTCGAAGGAGCTCTAATGAATCTATATATCGTGCGGACGCCGGGACGTGCTGCCTTTTTATTCAGTTCCCTGGGTTCTGTAACACGTTGGTGAACGATAAAACTACGGCGGGGCTAGAATTTACCTATCTTCTTATCTTTGGAAAACGGGGAAAGCCGTGAGCGAGGACAGACTACATTGACTTAATTGACGCACTCAACAAAGCAACTGAACAAAAACAAAATCAATGATACAATAAAAAACAAAAGCTGATGTTTTGAATTCGGAACAGTGCTGGAAAGTATCAACAGAAACATTTGTGCTGGGTTCAAGGCGACTGTTCTGGGATGCAGCGGATAGCAAGAAAGGGAAAGCATGCAAATTGCATCCTGCTTACAGACGGCTACAAATAGAGTGTAGGAGATATTTCCCATGTAGTAAATCCATGCCTATCATAGATTCCATACGAAGTAGCTACTAATTTTCAATATCTTCCAACGGACGACATTGATTTGTTTGACGGGTTTCTATACACAGAGGCAACGGCGGCGGTCTCAATTAGTGTGACCTGGTCCTCTGGCCCATCAGTTACAATACACTGAAAGACACGAGAGATTTTATGATGGTAATGATGATGATGATGATGATGACGATGATGATTATTAATTTTATTCACTGGATCAATTAGCAACGGATTTTGTCCCTTAAAATATCACAAACTTTGTTATTTTATAATTGTTTGAAACATTTTCAATGAAGGCCTTGGAGATATTATTTTGGCACGAAAATTCAGTTGTTTATTTCTTAACTAATAATTATTAATTTTATAACATGAACAATTAGATTCATGTACGTGTCAGTTCTGAATGAAAATTCGCCAGCTCCCAATTTTCTTTGATAAAGAAAGGGAATTTATTTTCAGGTACAATGAATTATATCTGTTCCTGAAGGTGGAAACCCACGTTTCCCCGAGCCATTTATATTTTATCCAGGTTGCAGTTGATGATATTCAGCATAATAAATGTTTACGATATTTGTTGGACCAATAGGAGATCATCACATTCACGCCAATATTGACAGTAAGTGCATTTAACTCAGACACACCACCTGGAATTTTTGCAGAGTTGGGTGAACAATACTTTCTCGCAGATAAATTTACCGTCCGGCCCAAATCCCTCGGAAATCCATTTAAGGACCGGACTTTTCGTAATCTCATTTTGCTCAGATAGTATTCACCATTATTTTGCAGGATCCAGTGTTTTGGATGTCACCCCAAAATTTGCCTGACCTTGGCTTGGTTGAACGATATTAGCACTCAGAACTCGTTGAGAATTTATTGATATCTATGTCTCACCTTTTAAAAAAAAAAATGCCGTTGTACCACCCCCCCCCCCCGCGTCACAACTGGGAAAAGGTTCTTCCAACTGTCACCTACCACACCACGAGCATCTCGTCCTCAGTACCCCCTTCTGTCTCCAACAGGATCTTACGTTGATTCACATCCCTTATCCTACCTCCACCGCCTTCTCGGCTATCTGTAGGTATCGCTTTGTACATCAATCCCTTGCCCAGCATCCCTTCCTACTGATCTCCATCTTGGCACTTATCCCTGAAATTATGACAAGTGCCACACCAGCATCTACACCTCCTCCCTCACCAGCCACCATTCAGGGAAATCTGTCCTTCCAGGTCAGACAGTTATATCGGGTTCTGCCGATATGGCAACCCTCACAGTGGTGAGACCCAATGTAGATAGGGTGCGGCATTGTGCAACACCATCGTTTGCAATCACCCTCTACAATCCCCGGCCTTTGCATTAGCGAATGGACGTGTAAATAATTCGCAGTATTCCTATCCAAATGGATTTGCAGCCGGTCTATAAGCATTGAATCCAGTGATTCCCAGACTGGTTGGTAAATTGACGTTCAGACTGTCTTGCAACAGGAGGCACAGATTCAGTGGAGACTTGTTCTGTAACTCGACTCTTTTTGTCCACACAGAAGGAGCAATTGGAGACAGATAATAAGCGATGCCTTCGTAACAACATATATATCGCAGAAGTCAAGACAACCAGTGTTGGCGTGGATGTATTAATCAATTAATCAGATGTATGGACTAAAGGCGCTGTTGACAATTAAAAAAAAAATCGGAGTAGAAATTGAGTGAACAGCTGTCGCAAAAAAAGAGCAGCTCTTCACGAGTGAGGGATGAAAATAATTCACAAGAAAAGGTGAGTAAAACGATGAGACTGGCGCAGTTAGCCTCACAAATGGTATTCGAAGTGTAAGAACCGAAAGCGTTTATCAGCTCTGAGATATTCTCAAATGCGCCGAGGGCCACCCATCAGTCTGAGCTCCACAATGGATGCAGGGTGGCCGACGGCCGCTCATTGATACCAGCACCACAGTGGATACAGAGAGGTGAGTCATCCCAGAGTGATCAGAGGCCCGCACAGCGATGCCAGCTCCACAATGGATACAGAGAGGTGAGTCATCCCAGAGTGATCAGAGGCTCGCACAGCGATGCCAGCTCCACAATGGATACAGAGAGGTGAGTCATTCCAGAGTGATCAGAGGGCCGCACAGCGATGCCAGCTCCACAATGGATACAGAGTGATGAGAATTTCTGTCCCTAAGCCGAGAGCTGCTCATCGTTACGAGCTCCTCAATAGGCACAGAGTGATGAACTGCGAGAGCAGAAGCAAGTGTGGTTGAAGTGAGGGAGTTAGATATGGCCCTTGTGGCTAAAGGGATCAGGGGTTATGGATGGAAGGCTGGTGCAGGGTTCTGAGTTGGATGATCAGCCATGATCATAATAAATGGCGGTGCAGGCTCGAAGGGCCGAATGGCCTACTCCTGCACCTATTTTCTATGTTTCTATGTTTCTATGAAATGTGAATTTGAACACATCCACAGTTCTGCACAGATTGAGAATGGTGACGAAGAGTAAAATCAGAAGACACTGAATGGAGAAATGGGACAGAGATAGTCATGGAGTCAGAGATTATTACTACAGAGAAGTAGGCTCTCCCGCCCAGCTGGGACATCCCTCTGTGATCCTTCGCCTCGTCCCATGTACCTGCACCCTCGGCCCGTCTCACATGCCCTTACCTAGACAACCTTTACTGAAATGATACAGGTAGTTAACAAATTTCACGTCACATGTCGTTGATAATAAACCAGATTTTGATTCTGATTCTGAATCCGCATCTATCACTTACAGTGACAGTTCTTTCCACACTTGCTTGACCCTCTTAGCGAATATGCTTTACCACATACCCCTCTTGCATATTTCACGTTTCAACCAAAACCTATCAAGTAGTTGTAGTTTCACTCAGAGGATGGGGAGAATCTGAAGGCACTTATCCTGTCTGCAGCTCGCACAATTTTGTATGATTCTGTGAGATCTACATTCATTTTCATGCTGTCAAGGAAATAAATTCTAATGCAACAGTTCCTTCTAACTGTTGTCCTCAGCTCCTGAGCCCTTCCTTTTAAATTATCGCAGCACACTTTGAAACATTGACAATTCAAAACTGTAGGTCGGTGGTCACAACTGCCAACGATATTCCATCTACGGCCTCACCATCGTGTTGTACAGCTTCAGCCCAACTCCTGTACTCAGAGAACTGTTTCTGAAGGCCAATGTAATTAGGGCTCAATACGAGCCGACCTGCCAGTGACGCCGCCCTCCTGGAATTAACGATCTGCATTCCCAGGTCTCTTTTTAAATCCTGCTCTCTAAAGTCCGTCTATTAAATATATGCTCATTTTGTTGTATCTTTCCTCATACGCAGAACACCTCACGCTTGTCTATATTAAATTCCATCTGCCATTTTTCAAGCAATTTTCCAGCCAGTGAAAATCAAGCTACAAGCATGGATAGAGTTCCTGGCTATACACAACGCTCGCAGCCTAGGATACGTCCACAATTCTTCTGATTCAGTTTTCCACATCGACATCTAAATTATTAAAATACATGATAATAACAAAGGACCTAACACCAATCCTGCAAGAAAAACTTGTTAGAGTCAAAGAATCAGCCATCCGCTCTCTGCTAATCCAGAAACGAACGCTCATCAATCCGTCCACAAGCCGCAGCTAAAATCGTGTGGGCGCCGAACTTCTTATCATGAAATGTCTCTGCAATATTGATTTCGATCTCTATTGTATGCGGAGAAGAAAATACGTACAGCGTGTTTTATTATGAAAGATGTCATCAGCGGTTACTGTCATTTGCGTCATTCAAATGACTCGAAATGACCAGAACGAACGAAAGGAAAAAAAATGATCCTAACTTCCCCTTCAATAAAGTGTACTCCATTGCACCTGCCGAGCTGATGTCTCACCCTCAGTGTCAGAAGCGAATTCGCTCGGCCGAATGTGACAAAATAAATCAATTTGAAGTTGGCTATCTATGTTGATTGTTCAGGATGATTGACTATGTTAGAAACAACACTGACCAGAAGATGTGCTATTCCAGCAAATGAAGCCAGGTATCTTGGAAATTATATTGCCAATTTTCATATTATCATTTGTTTGAAAGCTAATAACTTGTAACATACCTTGGGGAGACGACGTCATGTCATAGTGACAGAGTGAGAAAACAGTTTAATGCAAGTATTGTGTAGCTTGTTGTCACTAATATGACAGATGTCCTAACCACGCTAATTGCCTCAGTGGAATGACTCTGAACTGTATATAACTCTGTAAAACCTGCCACCAGTCCATATGAGCAGTTGGAACATCCCGTGCAACTGAACGCTGCCTCTGCCGGATTATGGGATATCCAGCGATTTATTACATCGTGAGCATTTTCTATCCTGCAATTGTAGCGATCGGTATCCCTGGTAAGGCACTGGAGCTGGTCACTCAATGTATGGTGCCGCCGTCATCTTGCTTTCGTTCGGTTGCACTGTTCGGACTTTTACTGAGCACAGATGCTACCTTCGTCTGAAATCTGTTTCCAGAACTGAGGATTCAAGCATCTGATAGTTTATTCATTCAGCTTCCATATCTTTTCTATGTGATACCTTTTATTTCTTTTGTCAATTGCGTTGTTGCCGATATTGCCATATTTCCATAGTTTCACCTTGTTTGGCTTTCTGAACCGACAGTGGTCGCTTTTCCAGATCCAAAGCTATTTCAATTGACCGGCCAGCCGAATATCCATATACCACTAAATTATAATTTATGCGTTAAATTTCATGATTTCACCACAAATAATCCCTTCAGCCATTTCACCTCAAACAGTGGAAATGGTGTTGTTTATGGAGCGATCGACCTTCACCGGGACGAGACATGGAAATCAGATGCCCGGCTCTGATCTGTCGGAAAGTCGTCAACTCACTGCTACTTCTGTCCAGTCTTGTCCACCCGGAGAGCACGGACAGAGTCCGCACAAATTGAATTTATGCTTTTAACTTCTAAAAAAAAAATCATATCCTGCATAGCATTGGAAAAATAGTGGGCATTCCGACATTTTCAGCTACGATAATTCTGTGTTGACTTATTTTTTCTCTCCAAATTTCTTATAGTTAATTTAACGGCCATTGTGATCCTATCACGGTGAAAATGCGGACTCACCAAATGTGTCACTTGTTATCTGGTTGGAATGGCAACAGCGGATCTGATGGCGGTTATAGTTTACGCGTTAGTGGATCAGACCAACAATGTCTACATTTATTCTAGATCCCTGCTCATCACTCCTGTATGCGCTCGGACACTTGTAGTATTTGTTGTGACGAGGGACTGTTCTGTTTGGCAAGACACTGGAGCTGGTCACCATATGTATGGTGCCGTTGTCTTGTTCGCTTTTTGTTCTGCTGCGCTGTTTGGACTTCTACTGAGCACAGATGAAAGGTATTTCCAGAATGGAGGGCTCGAGAAACTGATAGTTTTGTTATTCACTTTCCATATTTTCCCGATGTTATGCTTTTTTTTTCTGTTGTTAATGGTCGCTTTGCGAGATCGGAAACTTTTTCAACTGACCGGCCAGTCGAATATCGACACTCTGGTCTGTTCTTCCATAAGCCAATAAATCATAACTTATTCATTAAATCTCATGATTTCACTACAAATAATCCCTTCAGCTATTTCACCTCAAATAATGGAAATGGTGTTGTTTATGGAGCGATCGACCGTTCACCGGTACGTGAATAGTGGAAATCATATGCCCGGCTTTAAATGGTCGGAAAGTCGCCAACACTCTGCCGCTTCTGTTCACTTCTCAAAAAAAAAAAACACGGCTATACCGTGCATAGCATCGGAAGAATGGTGGACATTCAGGCATTTGCAGCTAACCATAATTCTGTGCTTTATTTCTCTCCAAATTTCTTGTAGTTAATTTAACGGCGATTGTGATCTTATCTCGGGGGAAATGCGGACTTTCCAAATGCATCACCCGTTACCTGGTTGGAATGGCAACAGCGGATATGATGGTGGTTATAGTATTCTGTTTAGTGAAAGTGACCAACGATATTTACATTTATTCTAGATTCCTGCTTATCACTCCTGTATGCGCTCTGACACTTGTATTTGTAGTGATGACGAGGGACTGTTCTGTTTGGTTTACAGTCAGTTTTACCTTCGATCGTTTCATTGCAATATGTTGTCGAAAGCTGCGGGAACGATACTGCACTGACAGAACAGCAATGGCGGTTATGGTGACCATGGTTATAGTGAGCTGCGGGAAATGTCTCCCATTTTACTTTGCCGTTGAACCTTATGTCATCATTGACAACACCCCCTGGCATTGCGCCTTCACACATGAATATGCTACTTCACCCCTGTGGAAAGGGTTCGTATTAATGGATAGCATTTTAACACCGTTGCTACCAGTCGGCTTAACGCTGGTGTTGAATGGGTTAACAATAAGACATATCATTGCGGCAAATAAAGTCCGCAGAGGGCTTCGGAACAGGAGTGATAATCAGAAAGATACTGAGGCGGAAAACCGCAGAAAATCGATGATCTTGTTGTTTGCAATTTCAGCTAATTTCATATTATTTTGGATGCCCTACGTAGTTCATACCCTGACATGGAAAGTGGAAAACAATCATTATGAGGACAGGTACTTGAGTTCCCCGGTATATATACTACAGCAATTTGGGTTCATGTTGCAGATTCTGAGTATGTGCACTAATGCGTGTATCTATACACTAACACAGAGGAAATTCAGAGAAGAGCTAAAGAATGGGCTGAGGTATGTGTTTACATTAAATGGCCATCTTTGTAGATAACGTCCACCTCCAAATGCAGTTCAGCGGAGTCAACGAATAAACAGTTTTAAGCATGAGTAGATTTGTCATAAATTGAAACAATTATTTACCTGGTCATCCTGAAATTGCATTCTTCATGGAAACTGGGTAAACGTTCAATGGGCTAGCGTGATTGTTACATTGGTTGAAGTACATTCCAAACTATCACAGAAAATTGACAAACACAAGGACGGAATTGGCTTCCAGACATAACCGGGTTCAGAAGTTCCAAAATGGAGAGAGTTGGATTACGAGAGTAAAGGGAGTTCCACTGAAACACGCGGAGCGATTGATAGCAACACAACAGCAGCGAGGGAAGAAACCGTGGAGAGATTGTCTATGGGTAGACCGTGAGTAGATTTCAGAAGCAGAAACGGACCAGTCACTCGTTTGGGAGTATTCTATAGAGGCAGCACACCCAAACCCCCGACCCCACCCCACCCTATCACCAAAAAAAAAAAAAAAAACAATGCGGAGAAAAGAAGAACTGTTCGTGAGATAGATTTTGGACATCTGCCATATTAACACGGCTGTTATCACAGGCAACTTAATCTCCCTAATATTCATTGGCACTTCCTCAGATTAAAATATAACAACATTTCTCAGTTGCGTCTCAGAAAGTGTTCTGGCACAGTAAGCGGGCAGGGGAACTGGAGAACAGTAGATTCAGGATCTAGTACCAAAAAATGAAGCGGATCCGATGGCAGATTTCGCAAGATCACAAGAGAAAGGAGTGGAAGTAGGCCGTTCGGCCCATCGAGTCTGCTCAGCAGCTCCCCCATGAGCCAAACTATTCACCCATCTAGTTTCAATTTCCAGCTTTTTCCCCATATCCCTTGATACCCTGACTAATTAGATACCTGTCGATCTCCTCCTTAAACACCCTCAATGCTCGGGCCTCCACAGCTGTATGTGGCAAAGAATTCCACAAATCCACGACCCTCTGGCTAAAAAAAATTCTCCTCATCTCTGTTTTAAATGGGTACCCTCTAATTCTAAGCCTATAGCCACTTGTCCTGGACTCACACACCAAGGGAAACAACCTTTCCACATCTACTCTGTCCAACCTTTTGAACATTCGAAATGTTTCTATGAGATCCCCTCTCATTCTTCTGTACTCGATTGAATACAGTCCAAGAGCTGACAAACGAACCTCATATGTTAGCCCCTGCATTCCAGGAATCATCCATGTAAAGCTTCTCTGCACTCTCTCCAACATCAATTCATCCTTTCTAAGATAGGGGGCCCAAAACTGCACACAGTATTCCAAATGAGGTCTCACTAATGCCCCATAGAGCCTCATCAACACCTCCTTACTCTTATACACTATTCCTCTTGAAATGAAAGCCAACATAACATTCGCTTTCCTTACCGCCGATCCAACTTGGTGGTTAACCTTTAGGGCATCCTGCACGAGGAACCCCAAGTCCCTTTGCACTTCCGAGTTTTGAATTTTCTCCCCATCTAAATAATAATCTGCCCGATTATTTCTTCTTCCAAAATGTACAACCGTACATTTGTCAACGTTGTATCTCATCTGCCATTTATTTGCCCATTCTCCAAAACTGACTAAGTCTCTCTGCAACCTTTCCGTTTCTTCAACATTTCCTGCTCCTCCACCTATCTTGGTGTCATCCGCAAACTTAGCCACAAAACCTTTTAATCCATAATCCAAATCATCGATATACATCGTAAAAAGAACCGGCCTCAACACTGACCCCTGCGGAACACCACTAGTAACTGGCAACCAATCAGAATAGGATCCCTTTATTCCCACCCTTTGCTTTCTGCCTATCAGCCAATGCTCCACCCATTTCAATATCTTTCCTATAATTCCATGGGCTCTCATCTTATTAAGCAGCCTCATATGCGGCACCTTATCGAAGACCTTTTGAAAATCCAAATACACAACATCCACAGCCTCTCCTTTGTCAAACTTATTCGAGATTACCTGAAAAAATTCCAATAGGTTGGTGAGGCAGGATCTTCCCTTCATGAAACCATGCTGTCTTCGGCCTATCTTGTCATGCACCTCGAGGTATTTCATAACCTCGTCCTGGAGGATTGACTCCAATATTTTTCCAACTACGGATGTCAGACTAATAGGTCTGTAATTTTCTTTTTGCTGCCTCCTTCCTTTCTTAAATAACGGTACTACATTTGCGACCTTCCAGTCCTCCGGAACCATGCCAGAGTCTATTGTTTCCTGGAAGATCATTTCCAATGCTTCCACAATCTCCAAAGCCACCTCCTTCAGAGCCCTTGGGTGCACCTCATTCGGACCGGGAGACTAATCTATTCTTAGTCCACTTAGCTTACCAAACACTTTGTCTCGAGTAATCTTGACTGTACCTAATATTATTCCCTGATACTTCTGGCTATCAGGTATATTGCTGATGTCTTCCACTGTGAAGACTGATGCAAAATACTCATTCAGTTCCTCCGCCATCCCTTTCTTATCAATCGGTCCCATATCTATTCTTGTCACTCCTTTACTCTTCATATATTTAAGAAACTCTTCGTATCCTTATTTATGTTAATCGTCCACTTCCTTTCATAATTCATCTTTTCTTTCCTAATGACGTTCTTAGTTTCCTCCTTTAAGTTTTTAAAAGACTTCCAGTCCTCGTTTTTCGCACTAATTTTTGCTTCCTTCTACGCCGTTTCCTTTGCTTTTATTTTTGCCTTACCCTCTCTCGTTAGCCACATTTGTGCCATTTTTCCATTCACGATTTTATTTTTTCTTGGAATATATTTTTCCTGCATTTTCCTTATTTCTTGTAGGAATTTCATCCAATTCTGCTCTGCCGTTCCTCCATTGAGTTTACTTTTCCAATTGACTTGGGCCAGTTCCTCTCTCATACCACTGTAATTTCCCCTGTTCCACTGAAATATCGATACCCCTGATACCAGCTTCTCCTTTTCAAATTTGAAACTGAACTCAGTCATATTATGATCACTACTTCCAAGGGGTTCCTTTACCTCCAGCTCCCGAATCGCCTCAGGTTCTTTACACAGCACCCAATCCAAAACAGCCGGTCCCCTGGTGGGCTTCTGGGCAAGCTGCTACAAAAAGCCATCCTGTAGGCATTCTACATACTCCCTCTCCTGAAATCCGTTACCTTCCTGACTTTCCCAATCCACTTTCATATTAAAATCCACCATAATTATCATGACATGCTCCTTCTGCACGCTTTTTCTATTCCCAGCTGCAACTTGTAGTCCACATCCCAGCTGCTGTTTGGAGGCCTGTATATAACTGCTATTAGTGTCTTTTTACCTTTGCCATTTCTTAATTCTACCCATAAGGATTCTACCTCCTCTGATCCTATGTCCCTTCTCTCTATTGATTTGATATCGTTACTAAACATCAGGGCCACGCCACCTCCTTTGCCTACCTTCCTATCTTTCCTGTACACTGTGTATCCTTGGGTACTCAGCTCCCAATCACATCCATCATTTAGGCATGACTCGGTGATGGCCAGAATGTCATATGTTTTGAGCTGCAGCTGTGCAGCAAGGTCATCCACTTTATTTCTAATGCTGTCTGCATTTAAGTACAGCACATTTACATCAGTATCTGTTGCCAATTTTGCCATATTTCTATTTTGCAGCAAATTATCCTGTATATTCACCGGCCTGTCCTCCTTGCCATCTTTGCTGCACAGTATTTTTGACTTATTTCTATTTTCCTCTTCCTCGACCCTAACACCTTGGTTTCCTTCCCCTTGCCAACTTAGTTTAAACCCTCCCTAATACCTATATTAAACAATCCCGCCAGGACATTAGTACCTTTTAGATCTCGTCGCAAGTCAACTATTCGACGTTTACCATAACATTACACGGGGATTCGAGCAGACATTATGGAATGTATTAATTGGTGTTATTAGTTAGTAATTTGGAAATTGGTGTGCGCCTTGAAATGCGCAACAAGTGATTGTGAATTGAACACTTGATTGGGGGCCGGAAAAGAATTGTCTCATCGAGGCGAGGAACAGAGGTTAGTGTAAAGTAACCCTCGTTGCCAAGAGATATGAAACAGCTCGACAAGAAAAAGAAAGAAAAATACTTATGATTCAAGAAGAAAAGATGAGACAAGGCTATGGAAATTCACAATGTAGCCAGGAGATAAATGAACAATGAGATTGGAAGAGTTAGAACGGGACATGAGATAGCCTTGGAGAGTTGCATTAGGGTACGCGAAGAACAGGAGGATGACGAGAGAGAGGGTGGGACGGATCAGCGATGAAAGAGGAAGCATGGGTCTGGAGTGCAAGGAGGTAGTGAAGGTAGCTAATTATATCTTGCTTCGTATTCAACAGTGCGCGAGACCTTGATGAATGTGGATACAGCGGAAAGACGCATATGTGCTGGGACATGCCGACGTTACGAATTATGCGCTGGAAACTAGTAAAACATTAAAATAGATCTTTTCCCGGTGCTAGAACAGATGCACTCAACGTACTTAGTGAAAGCGGGCGTGGATATGATATTTGCGTCTTCACTGGCCGGAGGAGTAGTACGAAGGGATCGGAGGATGGTAAATGTTTTCACTTAGTTCAAGTAATGTATTGGGGATAGTCCTGAGAGCTACAGGCCAGTGAATCTTCCGGCAGTAGTGGACAAGCTATTGGAGAGGATACTGAGAGATTGAATTCATGCGTATCTGGAGAAACGTACTCTAGTTCGGGATAGTCGGCAGATCGTCCCTATGAGCCTGAATGAATTATTTGCAAAAAGTCAAAAATAATATACAGATGATGTCAGAGCAGTCGATTTTAATTTTGTGAAGAGTTTGATCAGGTTGTACATGGTGGCACGTTCAGAGGGTTAGACGTCATTGCATCTAGGGAAGCCTGGTTGAGTGGACTCAGAACTAGCTAATTAACAGAAGGCAGATTAGGTAGTAGATGGAGGGATTTCTGCCTGAGGACAGAGGCCAGTGATGTTCCGCAAGGAAGGTATAAACTTTAGTACAGTTTACAAGTATGTCTCCGCTCTGCTATTACAGGTTTCTGAGAGACAAACTTTAATTTGACTACCCTGCAGCGCTCGGGTAATTTATTGAATTCGGGCAGACGATGCACGCAAAATGCGAAATTTCAGAATGGAATTGCACGCTATACAATCTGAACTCCCATTGACATATTACGGGGCAGATGCTACAATAACATCGAAACAATATTTTCCAATGGTACTCTCAAAGTCATCATTTCAAAGTCTTCAGCAGCATCTGTTTGTGCTCTCCAAATGAACCAGCCTTCCAAAATGAGAATATCGAACTCCTAATTCGAGTACAGATGGATTTGTCCTATTGCCAAATTACCGTTGAACAGCGGGTTTATCGTACCCGGAATAGATGCACTCATATCGCGATACATTTACCATGATTTACCTGGGCATCTGTGAAATCCGCGTCTACTTCTGAACTCAATACCAAAACAGACAAATAAAAGAACAAAATTGAAATATGCAGGTAAGGCAAAACAAAAATCCAAGTTTACACTTTTCTGCGTTCAAAACCGTTGCAGGTTATTGGCGTATAGAGAATAAACAGTTAATTGCTAGAGTGAAATTCCTAATCAAATATTCTGAAGAACAGACGGGAGGACGAGGCCGGTGCTTGCGGCCCACATGCACTAATACATCATGTACTTTCGGAAAGAAACCCAACCCCTGAATGTCACATCAGTTCCTGAAAATTTATTTCACTGAACGAAACAGACATTATCAACCGTCATATCCTGTTGTAAAATATTCGATTAATTCAAACATCCTGTCAATACAAATCTTTCAAATAGACGACTGCCTTCCGTTCATTCACGCAAGAATTACCTCTCTTTATTTTTCAAGTGAACTCACAAATGTCCAATTCTCGTTCAATATTTCACATTCTCAATGCATTCAGTCGCAGAAAGCGTGGTACTCTATGCAACCATTCCCTCCTCTGAGCCATCCAAGTCTCTGTAATGGCCACAACATCATTATTACAAATACTGATCCAAGCTCTAAGCTGATCTGCTTTCTCCATAATACTCCTTGCATTAAAAACGACGCAACTCAAACGATCAGTCTGACCGAATCCCTTCTCGATCACCTGCCTATCCTCCGTTTTGCACTGTCTACAAGCTTTTGTGAGCCAACTGCCCCTTCCTCCGTCTCTTCAGTTCAGTTCCCGCACCACAATAGCCTTTGCAAAACTGCCTGCCAGGATATTGGTCCCTCTCGGACCCAGTACAACACTTCTTTTTTTATACAGGTCATGCCTGCCCCAAAAGTAGTACCAATGATCCAGAAATCTGAAGCCCTGCTCCCTGCTACAATCCCTCAGCCACGTCTTCATCTTCCACCTCATCTTATTCCTATAATCACGTGGTACAGGCAGTAATCCCGAAGTTATTCAACTTCCTTCCTAACCCCCTGTAATCTGTTTTCAGGATACCCTCCCTTTTCCTACCTATGTCGTTGGCATCAATATGTTCCACGACCTCTTGCTGTCCTCTTCCCACCTGAAGATATCGTGGACACGATCAGAAACATCCCGGACCCTGGCACCTGGGAGGCAAGCTACCATTCGTGTTTGTTTCTGGCGTCTAGAGAATCGCCTGTCTGACCCCCTAACTATAGAGTCCCCTGTCACTGCTGCCATCCTTCCCCTACCCTTCTGAGGCACACGGCCAGACTCCGTTGGTTCCCTCAGCTGGGCCTTCCCCCGGCAGTACTCAAATAGGAGTACTTATTGTTATGGGGGACAGCCACAGGGGTACTCGTTGGTATTCGACTCTTGTCCTTCCCTATCCTGACTGTTACTCACTTATCTGTCTCCCAAGGCCCGTGTATGACTACCTCCTATAGCTCCTTTCTATCACCTCCTCACTCTCCTTGACCAGAAGAAGATCATCGAGCTGCATCGCCAGTTCCCTAACCCGATACCTAAGGAGCTGCAACTTGACGCACCTGGCGCAGATGAGGTCGTCTGGGAGGATGGGAGTCTCCCGGATTTCCCACATCTGACACCCAGTACAGAACATCGGCCTCACTTCCATAGTTCCTGTTCGTATTTTTCACAAGTAACTAACCTTTCACGACTGTTATCGCCTAATCCCCGTAAGTCAAACCCCTCCTACTCTGTCTACATCTGCTTTGTCGCCCGCTCCTCTGACACCCGCTCTATAAAACTGTCTTCTTTTTAAAAACTTCTTGCTGTTCTAAATGGTTGTGTTTCATCTTTTCCCACTCATTATTCTTTCACCTGCCCTCTGCAGGGTTCCTGAGGCTCCTAGGCAATCCTGAGACTCTTCCATAATGGCATGCTTGCCACGCTCATGGTCGGCAACAGTAACTGTGAGCCTTTTCAAGTTAGATCAGGATTAAAATAGGGATGCGTGATTGCCCCAACCTTGTTTACCATCTTCACTGGGACCATCATCCACATTATGAAGGGCGACCTACCCCCAAACATCGAAATTGCCTACAGAACAGATGGCAGACTTTTCAATCTTGCCCGTCTCAAATTCAAAACGAAGACATCCACGAGTTCCCTCATCGCGTTCCAATACGCAGATAACAACAGTATTGCAGCTCTTTCAGAAAACCACCTACAAAAGATTCTGACTGCCTTCAACCGTGCATACACGAAACTTGGACTTACCATCAATTCCAGGAAGACGCAGATCATCTATCAACCGTCACCTATTGAGACAAATCGGATAGAACCATCGTTTCAATTTGGCGAAACAACCTGGGAAACGTGGACGGATTTCCGTGTCTTGGAAGTCACCTCTCTTCCAATGTCGACCTTAATGGCGAGAGCCAACATCGTCTTAAATGCGCTGGAACAGCTTTTGGACGTCTCCGAACAAGAGTCTCTCATGATGGTGACATCCGAACAGGCACCAAAATGTTAGTGTACAAAGCAGTGGTGATCCCAACGCGCCTGTATGCATCAGAAACCTGGACAACATACCGACGACATCTGAAGGCACCTGAAAAGCTCCATCAACGCTGTCTTCGAAACATCTTAAATATCAGCTGCGAAGATAGAAGAACCAACGTCAGTGTGCTAAATTCAAGCAAAAAAACAAACAAGAAATAAACAAGCATTGTAGCCTACGTCATCAAGAACCAACTAAGATGGAGCGGTCATGTTATTCGGATGAAAGACGAACGTCTGCCGAAACAAATCCTCTTCTCCCAGCTTAAAGAAAGCAAACGTAAAAGAGGTGGACAACAGAAAAGTTTCAAAGACGTCTTAAAAGCCAACATGAAGAAATGTAACATCGACATCAACAATTGGGAAACCAATACCAAGGACAGGAAACTCTGGCAACCCATCATCCGTGAAGGAACAGCAACTTTCGAAGCCAACAGATGTGCAGAATTAGAAGAAAAGAAAATGGAAAGAGAGGCAGCGCAACGAAAGCCATCTGCAACTACCTGTCCTGAATGCGGAAGAACTATCAAAGGCAAGATTGGACTCATCAGCCATTTGAGAGCCGGTAAGTAGATCAACAGAACGAAGACCATTAGCCTCGACCTCGAGGGATAGCCACGACGATTCTTTCAGCTGCCCTCTGCTTCCTAATCTTCTTTCTTCGCACTAATTGTTGCTTTGTTGTATGCTTTCTCTTTCACTTTTACATAAGTTTGATTTCTTGACTCTTAATACTTTGTGTCCTAAACGATGAAGAAAAACTTCCTATAGATGCCCTTTACCACTCTGTCTAACTACGTTGCAACTTTGATCCGCTGATCACTTTGTACATCTGTGCTGTTCAAGGTCTTTTTCCAATTGCAACATCTCATACTTGCCAGAATGAAATTTCACTTTCTTCAACAACTCTCCAGGCAAACAATCAAACCATTTCCATCCTATCCACTTCAGATGCACTGAGACTGTCCTCAAACAAGTGGCTGAGGAACTGGTGTAGCGGGCAGGGTTTCAGATTTCAGGATAATTGGGACCAATTCTGGGGCGGGTGGGACCTGTACAAGAGAGACGGGTTACACTTGAACTACAGAGGGATCAATATCCTTTCAGGGAAGTTTGTTAGTGATATTGGGGAGGCTTTAAACTAGATTTGCAGGGGGATGGGAACCAGAGTGCCAGAGCTGATGATGTGTCTGGGGTGAAAATAAATGATGTTAAAAGTTCAAGCAAATCCCATGATAGAAAGGTTGTGAGTGGTGGTAAAAATCTTCTGAGGTGCATATATTTCAATGCTAGGAGTATTGCGGGGAAGGAGGATGAGTTGAGGGCGTGGATTGACACGTGGAATTATGACATTATAGCAATTAGTGAAACTTGGCTACAGGAGGGGCAGGACTGGCAGATTAATAATCCAGGGTTCCGATGTGTCAGATGTGATCGAGGCAGAGGAATGAAAGGTGGGGGAGTAGCATTGCTTGTTAGGGAAAATATTACAGCAGTGCTCAGGCAGGACAGATTAGAGGGTTTGTCTACTGAGTCTTTATGGGTGGAGCTGAGAAACAGGAAAGGTATGGCCACATTAGTGGGATTGTATTACAGACCACCCAATAGTCAACGAGAATTGGAAGAGCAATTCTGCAGAGAGATAACAGGCAACTGCAGGAAACATAAAGTTGTGGTGGTAGGGGATTATAATTTCCCATATATTGATCGGGACTCCAATACTGTTAGGGGTCTAGATGGTTTAGAGTTTGTAATAAATGTTCAGGAAAGTTTTCTATTTCAATATATAGAGGGACCAACTAGAAGGGATGCAATATTGGATCTCCTGTTAGGAAACGAGTTAGGACAAGTGGCGGAAGTCTGTGTAGGGGAGCACTTTGGTTCCAGTGATCATAACACCATTAGTTTCAACTTGATCATGGACAAGGATAGATCTGGTCCTAGATCCAATTTCACAGGATTGAACGTTTCTACCATAATTATATGTATAAGATGATGAGGGTCATTGATCACGCGGATAACCAGGGGCTTCTTTCACTGGGACGAAATAGCTAACACGTGGGGTATACTTTTAAGGTGCTTGGAAATGGGTACCGAGGGAATGTCAGAGTTAAGTTTTCACACAGAGAGTTCTGGGTACGTGGAATACACTGCCGGCGGCGGTGATAGAAGCGAATGCAATATGATCTTTTAAGAACCTCTTAGATATGGTACATGGAACATGGAAAGCTAGAGGTCTATGCGCTAGGTAAATACAAGGCAGTTTCTACAGTAGGTTACATGATGGGTACAACATGATGGGCCCGAGGGCCGGTAATGTGCTGTAGGTTTATATGTTCTATATTTTCTATTTGTAGGATCGGCGACAGGTGTTAGACAACCAGGCATCGTCTTACAACTGCTGGTAATTGTGCAGAACACTATGCAATGGGTTGTCTGCCGCCCCATGTCGTTCAGTTAAATTGGCGTTACTAAACCCTTGAGATGTTATCGTGCTAATCGCCCTCAAATATTGAAAGAAAAGGTCACTCATTATCACGACCTGGTTTCGGAACTGGTAATGTAAGAGAATTACAGGGACTACAGGTTGATACAAAGCCTTCCTCATCGAAAAGTGCTTTTATGACAGGTTCCATGCCTTCTATTGCCCCCAGTGACAAATCATATTGCCGTGTCATATAGAGGGTAGAAATACCCTCTAGTCTTCGTGTGGTGGGGCGGAATGTACAAGTCCCACGTGACTTTTGTGTATCGTCCACAGGGAGGGAGGAACCTGCGAAAGCAACAAGGGTACGACATATTCAGGCAAAGCAGGGGGAACAAATAGGTCAAACCTTGTTTTAACGATGAAGAAGGAAATATTATACATCCAGCCTGAGAGGAGCGAAGTTATAGAGAAGCGTTAGTATTAGGCAGAGTTATACATTGTGTGCGGTTTAACTCGTGTAAAGTCTTCAGCACGGGTTCGAGTGGTTCAAGTGCTGCGGGGGGGTTGATGACTATAGTGACATGACGGGTTCAGTTTGGCAACTTAAACTGTTCATTCTGTTGCTCACTCAAAAACACTTCTGACACCATGCCCTCTGGACCATAATAGATGCTACCGTTTATAGAAAGACTTTCTGCTCTGTTACGCACGGAAAGAACTTTTTGGTGATTGCTCGACTGAGATGTCTCAGTATATCGGGCAGTGCAATGTAAATGCATCAGAGTTTGGCATGTCAGAATAAGCTGCTGTAGATAATAAACGTCGTTAAGCATCTGTAAGGCAGCGCAGAGTTGTCCTGCAAGACTATTCCAGCAGACGATTCACATCTGTCAGGGAAACGGGAAATACATAGACACATACAAATCCTACAGCACAATACAGGCCGTTCGGCCCAGAAAGCTGTGCCGAACATCTCCTTACCTTAGAAATTACCCAGTGTAACACATAGCCCTCTATTTTTCTGAGCTCCGTGTACTTGTCCAGGAGTCTCTTAAAATACGCAATTGTATCCGCCTCTACCACCATCGCCGGCAGCCCATTCCACGCACTTACCACTCTCTGCCTAAAAAAACATACCCCTGACATCTCCTCTGTATCTACTTCCAAGCACATTAAAACTATGCCCTCTCGTTCTAGCCATTTCAGCCCTTGGAAAAAGACTCTGACTATTCACACGAACACTGCCTCTTAATATCTTATACACCTCTATGAGGTCACCTCTCATCTTCCGTAGCTCCAAGGAGAAAAGGCCGGGTTCACTCAACCTATTCTCGTACGTCATGCTCCCCAATCCAGGCAACATACTTGTAAATCTCCTCTGCACCCGTTCTATGTTTTCCACATCCTTGCTGTAGTGACGCGACGAGAATTGAGCACAGTACTCCAAGTGGGGTCTGACCAGGGTCTTAGAAAGCTGCAACATTACCTCTCGGCTTTTAAACTCAATCCCACGATCGATGAAGTCCAATACACCGTATGCCTTCTGAACCACAGAGTCAACCTGCACCGCAGCTATGAGTGTCCTGTCTACTCGGACCCCAAGCCCCTCTGATCCTACACACTCCCAAGAGTCTTACCATTAATGCAGTCAGAAACGGGAAATACAGTCAGTTATGCTTCCGCAAACAACAGGAATTCTGCAGATGCTGGAAATTCAAGCAACACGCATCAAAGTTGCTGGTGAACGCAGCAGGCCACTGTCGAAGGGTCTCGGCCTGAAACGTCGACTGTACCTCTTCCTAGAGATGCTGCCTGGCCTGCTGCGTTCACCAGCAACTTTGATGTGTGTTGCAGTTATGTTTCCCCTTGGTTTTTGCCTGCACCTGGCAACCTCTCGAAAATAGCTATGCTAACGTGATGCCGCGTAATTGCAGCCTTACAGGGTCCCCTTTCACCACTTTCGATTGAAAACGTTATCGCCGTCATTGTTTCGTCAAGGTGTTGGCAAGGAACCCTAAGTTTTTTGGCTTGAACCCAGGGCAAACCCTAATGGTGGTATGGGGAACCACCAGACCTGTCTGTGGCCAAAAGGAAATCCGGAACTTCGGCAAGTAATGCACTGCCCTCCCTTCCTTTAACCTCTCCAATCACCGTGACTGGGAATGTCTGTCCCTCGAGGGGTGCATAATATTGGCTTTCCTCAGTTGAGCACCCCGTAGGGTCATAGCACAGAGTCACATGAGAGTTGGCCGCTGGCAGAAGGGGTTCAAATGCAGTGGAGTTCAGATTAAGTTCCCACCACTGGGGGGGCGGAAACTGGGGAAGCAGTCGATTGTTCGCTAGTACCAGGGTGATACCCTTGTCCATGCATAGAATCTCAACTTCCAACGGACAGAGCAAGTCTCTCCCTGCTAGATTACACCCCTGACTGGTGGTGACTGTAAATGAAACCACACACTGGGTCTCCCTGGAATTCCACCTTCAGTGGCTGAGTATGTGAATACGTACGTTCCGTGCCTTCAGACCCAGACAGAGTGATTGTAGAATCTGATAGCTGGAATCTCTTTTCTGATACTACTTCCTGATTGAGAATGGTTGTGGTTGCCCCCATATCAATCATAAACGGAATTGGAATTCCAGCAACTTGCAATATTACATTGGGCTTTTCCCGAGGGGTGGGACTCATGTTAGGAAGCTTCCTTGCTTGTCAATTTCTGAACACGTTGTTGTCCCCACCTGTCCCTTGGTAGGTTTTTGTTCCCATTTCTGTTCCCCAGATATAGTCCGCTCGCGTCCTGCTTCCCGCTAAACATATTCACCTTTAATATTAGTTCCCTTCGGGGTTGATCGGGATTCGAAAGCTGGGTCCCAATAATATGTCAAAGCTTGTTGCATTTGATTTCGATCATGTAGGCCAATCGATATTATTTGTTTTAATCATATTGGCTAACTTAATTGGTAAGCATTGGAGCAGTAAGACATCAAACTGTGGGGATGGATTACCACCATTAAAGGCTTGGTGTCCTGTGAAGGTGCCTTAGCAGGCCACAAATTGCTCCCAATAGTCTGGTCCCAATTTCCCCAGGCTGAGGTTCCCATTCTTGTACTTTAGTGATGTTTACAGGTTGCTGGAGAGCCCTTTCCAAGGCTTGAATTATCTGGTCTGTCTGTTCATTCTCATTTTGGTTTCCTGC
Source organism: Mobula birostris (assembly GCF_030028105.1). NCBI lineage: Eukaryota > Metazoa > Chordata > Chondrichthyes > Myliobatiformes > Myliobatidae > Mobula > Mobula birostris. Next base: position 66,983,258 of record NC_092382.1, read on the forward strand.
CTGAAACTCCTGATAGGTTTGGTATCTCAATTCTGCCTTCCATTTCCACCCCTCATCGGCTGACAGAATCATGCAGCAGAGACTGAATAAATCTTGCGGTGTCACTTTAAACATTTGTGTAGTACTGCGGACATACTGAGCAAACTGCGCTGGTCTTTCTTTTCTATCTGGGGCCTGATTCATGATCATTATCATTTCCTGAGGCTTCCAGGGTGCATACACAGGAATCACTGAAGGCAGTCCTGCTTGTGGATTGGGCAGCATTTGGGTGGGCAATTGTCTTTGTGGAGCCATTAACTCTGGGGTTTTATTGGATTCTTCCCTCCCTGTCTCAGAATGATGCACGATATTCCCTTTCTGGATCTTAGGGCATCGGGACCTCCCCTTCCCTGATACCACTGTTTTACCTGAGCGGCCACCGTATCTGAGTACTGGGAGGATTGGGGTTCAGAAGCACTGGGTGCACTTGGCCCCTGGTAAGGTGGGGGAGGAGTTACGGTGGGTGCCCACTCCTCATCACGGTCACTGTCCTCAAACAGGGTCGGTCTGCCAGATATGGGTTCGGGATCCTTGTTTCCCTATCAGTTCGAACTTTAGACCAATGTTCCTGCCCTTCTCTCCTATTTAGGCCGGCCTTGGTTTGCTTACGTTGTTTTTCCTGCTCTTGTTTTCAGCGCCCATCCACCATTTACACTCCAGTTTTAGCGTCTCCCAACCTTTGGCGTTCCTTCTGTAGTGCATACCTCTATCCCTTTTTCACATGCATTATTCCTCCAACTTGCTAATAATATACTGTTCCACTTTACATCTGCCTTTTCCTTCCATTCCCTTTTCAACAATTTTCACTTGTTCCCACAGTTCTTTTTCCATATTAAATTTACTGCTTTTTCTCATGAGGTAATATCCCACCAGAGTCTGCTTGGCACTCCCGATATTGGGATCCTGTTTGTGATGCCAAATGTTAAAGTTGAATCTGAATAAAACTCAGGAGACCAGCTTCTTATCGTCACCACAGTTTATTGTGCATTCTCCTGCAGGAGTTTGACACCCATGTTGTCAAAGGAAAGGCACGTAAGCACTGCCACCAACTGACAAGTAAATACCTTAGTCAGGTTACAGCCTTATATTTATACATAGTAAGCCCCATACATTACTATTGGTAGATGTTATTAGAACTGATACAGCCACCATGTCTGTTGGTGCAAAACTTAATTAATTAGATAAGAGAGTGCACTAAATCAAGGTTTTAGTTACAGATGGATGTACTATCCAGTCCTTGTCAGTTGTTCCCTTTGCAAGGCCCTGACTTAATTACAGACAGATGTTCATTCCTGTCCTTATCAGTGAGTCCTCCTCCCTTTACTCAAACGACGGTACAATGTATTATGTTATCAACTAATGAGAGTACAATGTATAATGCTTTCAGCTCTCAGTGTGTCTCTCTGCAAGCCGCAGAGAACTGGTAATGAGTCTGTCTTAGCTAACCGCTGAAGACAGAGTTTACTTCAGTTCAAAAATTCCTGTTCAGTCCCAATTATTCTTTTAGCCAGAGGTTACATAGGTTCGAAATGATTTTTTAATATATCCTCAATTCCTCAGGAGGATTCAGGGAAAATATTTATGTCCAATACAGAAACTAGTGTTACCTGTGTGTTTGTGGTGATACAGAAGTCGCTGGAGAATTCACAAGTGGGAAGAAGTGGAATGATATTTGGAAATCTGACTTTTTAAAGCGTAATGTAGCAAGCAAACCACATATGGACAATGTGCAAAAGCTGTGGTGAGAAAATACTTCGTTACCCATTACAGTCCTGCTACATAGTTTATGTGAGAGTGCAGATGAACTCGATTGAACCCAGAGGAGATCAAAGTTCTTAACGACAGTGATTTGCTAGCTGTTAAAATGAATATCTCTATATATAAAATTCACTGTGCACATTTTGTCACTGGGTTAAAAAATGCACAGTACAAGATTTATGTGCACACTAGTCATTACAAATTATAGGGGACATTGGTGGGAAGGTGGGGAGACCTCCAGTGTCCCTGATGCCCTCACTTACAAGTAGTGTATCCAGCTGCAGCTTGTAACCCTGTATGTTAAGGAGTTGGAACTTGAAATGGATGAATTCCAGATCATCCAGGAGTTGGAGGGGGTGATAAACATGACATGAAGAGAGGTGAATTGCACCCAAAGTGCAGGACACAGGAAACTGGGTGAGAATCACGAAGGGGAATGAGGTTAAACAGCCATCACAGAGTACTCTTGCTGCTATCCCACACACTTTTGAAGCTGTTGGGGATATTACCTAGCAGAAAAATATTCAAAGGGATGACAGCAGATTCGTTAGTTCGGAGAACAGAACGAGAGTGGACTAATACCCTCGTGGTAAGGCTTGCTAGTGCTCGCGTGGGGGGAGGGGGTGATGTGGCTAAAATAAGTTGTAGGGGGGATGGGAGCCCGAATGACAGAACAGATAGTGGAGAGGGTGAATTGAATTGAATTGACTTTATTACATACATCCTTCATATACATGAGGAGTAGAAATCTTTACGTTACATCTCCGTCTAAATGTGCAATGTGTAATTTATAGTAATATATAATAGATAGTTTGTACATAGGACAGTCAATATAACATAGAAATCAATTAATCACTCTGATGGCCTGGTAGAAGATGATGTCCCGGAGACTGTTGGTCCTTCTGCTGTGGTATCATTTCCTGGATGGTAGCAGCAGGAACAGATTGTGGTTGTGGTGATTTGGATCACCAATGATCCTTCGGGCCCTTTCTGCACACCTGTCTCTGTAAATGTCTTGAATAGTGGGAAGTTCACATCTACAGATGCGCTGGGCTGTCCGCACCACTCTTTGCAGGTTCCTACGATTATAGGAAGTACAGTTCCCATACCAGGTGGTGATGCAGCCAGTCAGGATGCTCTCAACTGTGTCCCTGTAGAAAATTCTTAGGATTTGGGGCCCCATCCCAGACTTTTTCAACCATCTGATGTGAAAGAGCCATGTGAGATCCTCGGTCAAAACACAGCCATGTGAGATCCTCGGTGATGTTTATGCCGAGGAATTTAAAGCTGTTCACCGTCTCAACCCCAGATCCATTGATGTCAATAGGGGTTAGCCTGTCTCCAGTCCTCCTGTCGTCCACAAGCAGCTCCTTCGTTTCTGTGACAATGAGGGAGAGTTTGTTTTCTTGACACCAGTCAGATGTTGTTCAGATCTCAGACAGAGTCAGCAATCAAATGGCTGAGCATGGTGCGATGAATGTGCTGAGCTGTGTATATCACAATGCAAGAAGCATCGTAGGAAAGCCAGATGAGCTCAGGACAGGGAATTATGAAATTTTGGCCATTACTAGGAGTTTGTTGCACCCAACAGTCTGATGGATTTCGAGGAACAAATTTGTAGAGAGATTGCAGACCATGCCAAGAAGCAAAGCCTGATTCAGTAACTGATTTTGACTTTCCATATATTGACTGGGACTCCATACTGTAAAAGGACTAGATGGGGTAGAGTTTGTCAAATGTGCCCTTAAACAGTACGTAGAAGTCCTGACGTAAAAGTGTCCAATAATTTGTTAGGAAATGATCCAGGGCTGGTGACAGAAATTAGTGATCATAATGCCATGAGTTTCAAAGTAAATATGGAAAAAGAGAGGTCTGGACCATGGTTTGAGATTCTAAATTGGAGAAAGGTCAATTTTGATGATATCAGAAAGCATTTGAGAAATGTAGTTTGGGACAGGTGGTCTTCTGGCAAAGGAGAACCTGGTAAGTGGGAGGCCTTCAGAAGTGAAAATTTGAATATGTAGAGTTTGTATGTGCCTGCCAAAGTAAAAGTTGAAATGCAGCTGGTGCAGGGAACCTTTGTTTTCAAGAGATATTGAGGCCCTGGCTATTTTGTTCCTCTAAATGCCTCAGACCGTTGAGTGCTACCAAGACTCATTAGTGACTACAATGTCATAATTCCATGCCCTGAGCTCATCTTACTTTTTTTTCAGTCATCTTCTATTGGTTTCTAAAAGATTCCCAATAGTTTTTGCTCTTTTGTTTGTCCTCTCTTTGGCTTTTATGTTGGTGTTGGCTTCTCATTTCAGCCACGGTTGTGTCCTCCTGCCTTTCCAATGCTTCCACTTCTTTGGGATGTATCAATCACTCACCTCCCGAATTACTCCCAGAAACTCCAGCCATTGTTGCTTCGTTCTTACTCCTACCCTTTCCCTTCCAAACAAGTTTGGCCAGCTTCTCTGTCATAGAAACATAAAGAAGTTCAGTATGGAAACAGGCCACTTGGCCCAACTAGTCAATGCTGAAAAAACATTTAAGCTGTCTAAATCAACTACCTGCCTCGGGACCATCACCCCCCATACCCCCACCATCCAGGCTCCTGTCCAAACTTCTTTTAAATGTTGAAATCTGGCTCATATTCACCACTTGTGCTGACATCTCATTCCACACTCTCACGACCATTCCAGTAAAGAGTTTTCCCAAATGTTCCCATTAAATTTTCACCTTCCCCACTTACCCATGACCTCTGGTTGTCGTCCCACCCAACCTCAGTGGAAAAAGCTGCTTTCATTTACCCTATCTATACCCTCATAATTTTGTATACTTCTAACAAATCCTCAAAGTAATGTGTAAATTCCCTTTTTAGGTGTATATGATGATGAGGGGCATTGATCGTGTGGATAGTCAGAGGTTTTTTCCCAGGGCTGAAATGGCTAACACAAGGGGGCACAGTTTTAAGGTGTTTGGAAACAGATACCGAGGGGGTGTCAGGGGTAAGTTTTTTACCCAGAGAGTGGTGGATACATGGAATACACTGCCAGCTATTTGTGTGAGAGTGTTTCAGTTACTGTGGGGCCAGGCACCCATGCAGCTCAGTGGGAACAGGGAATAATAGCAATAGAGAGAGTAAGACTGAGCAAGGTCACAGATTGGAGATGGCAGAAATGCCCCATTCTTATAGAGACAGGAAGAGCATCAGAGAATTTGATGGTCATTTCAGATACCAGCACTGTGCCCAGTTAGAAGATGATATCTCTCTCCAACTTGGGTTGAAGTTCACTGTAACAGTGTGATGTCAGATCACACCTTGACAACTCAAGTGATCTCATCTGAAATGTTGTCCGACACCCACTGATGGATTTTCTAAATCTTTTTGCAGCTTAAAAGTGACAAAGAATTTGTCTACGAGAATCCTGAACACAACACACTAGTTTTCCTGTCTCTGTCCAGATATTTAAGAAGTGGAGGAAGGGATTCACTTGATCATTCTTCCTGCTCAGACAGTGGGGAGGGATTCACTCGGTCATCTGACTGACTGGCACACCCGTCACTTTACACAGGGGGGAAGCCATTCATCTGTTCAGACATTGGGAATAGATTCCGTCAGCAAGTTCACTCTGGGACGAGGCCATTCACCTGTTCTGTTGGTGAGAAGGGATTCAGTTGATCTTCCCATCTGTGGACACACCATTGAGTTCACACTGGGCAGAGGCTGGTCATCTGCTGAATTTGTGGGAAGGATACACTCGGTCATCTGACCTTGAGCACATCAGAGAGTTCACACTGGGGAGAGGCCGTTCACCTGCTCAGACTGTGGGAAGGCATTCACCTGCTCATTTAAACTGAAGGCACATCAGAGATTTCACAGCGGGGAGAGGCCGTTCACCTGCTCGGACTGTGGGAAGGGATTCACTGGCTCATATGAACTGAAGGTACATCAGTGAGTTCACACTGGGGAGAGGCCGTTCACCTGTTCAGACAGTGGGAAGGGATGCACTTTGTCATCTCAGCTGAAGGTACATCAGAGTTCACACTGGGGAGAGGATATGCAGCTGCTCAGACTGTTGGAAGTGATCCACACAGTTAGTTAGCTTACAAGCGCACCAGTCAGTTCTCAGTCAAATGTGCATCATTGAGTTCACACTGGGGAGAGACTGTTCACCTGCTGTGAATGTGGGAAGTGATTCACTCAGTCATCTAACCTTATGTAACTCTCGCTTTGGCTAGCAGCCTAATATAGGGGGTGATAACCCCCCCCCCCCACAGCCGGGCCAAACTTAAGAAATCCTGTTTGGGTGGATACTGCGCAATGTGTTTCCTGTTACAAATCAGTACCCCGAAATAACAAACAGTACACAATATGTAATTAAACGATTGAGCCTTATAATTCTTACTTCGACAATAGGGTTAAGTAAAGAATACAAAAAAGAGAAAAGGGGCCTACTCTCTCCATTCATGTTTTCTCATCTCTCCCCAGCAAAAGGCTGTGAAAATCTCTCTTGCAGACTCACAAGAAAGAATAACATTTCTCTCAGTGGATATCCCCACATTCCAAAACCCTGTTATCTCTAGTCGTAGCCTACAGAGAAACCATTACCACAGCAGTGAAACATTAATGAGCACTGAAATTTTACAGCATGTTACATTTTTGACACACTGCCGGGTTCACACTGGGGAGAAAGTTTCAATAAGCTGCTTGCCGGATATTTGTCCATCTCCATTGCTGATGCAATTTTGAGAGTGACTGTCGGTGCTGAACTCTGTAATTATTGCTGCTGCTCACCACACCCAGTTCTGCACCCTGGTCACTGGGCATGGGAGGAGTTTCTTCTGCTGTATATTCACCTTCAATGTGACTGGAGTTTAATATTCTGGATCTGAGATAAATAAATCAGTTCTATTTTAAATTCTGTCTTTGGTACTTACTGAATTTATAACACAACTAGTGTACAGTAGAGAGTCAGCTCAGGCCGGCTGGACCCTGCCAGTGATTCAGTTCCATGACAGTCCTTTTCAATCCTCCCCTGTCGTTCCCCTCTCGCTCTCCCTGTGGTGATGGGTTCCAAACAGTTACCACTCTGTGGGTGAAGAGGTTTCCCTTAAATTTCCTGCAGACTGAAGAAGTCGAGCTGACTGCAGTCAACACACACAAAGTGCTGGTGGAATGCAGTAGGCCAGGAAGAAATACACTCGACGTTTTGGGCCGAGACCCGATGTAGATTGGGAAACGGTTTTATCAAGCACATTCGTTCCGTCCGCAATGAAGTGTATTCCCCGATGACCAACCATTTATAATCCACTCTTCATCCCAATGTGACATGCCGGTTCATTGTTCTACTAACAAGATGAGGCCACTCTCTGGTTGGAGGATCAACACCTTATATTGCATCTGAGTCACCTCCAACTTGACGTCATGAGCATCGATTTCTTTAACTTCCACTTCAACCTTCTCTTTTCCCTCTCCCATTCTGTCCTCCCTTCTCGCTTCTCCTCCACTGCCTCATATTTCTCTCTGGTGCCTCCTCTCCTGCTCTTTCTCCCATGATCCACTCTCCCATGCTGTCAGATTCCTACTTTTCAGCTTATTGCCTTTTCCAAACAATTGTGTGCTTGTCGGCGTCTAGAACAGAATTTTTTATCAGTTTTAGCTGAGATTAAAAAAACATAAAAATAAACATGTGATTCTACTGGAGTGAATGTAGAAGAGAGTCAACACGCAATTTGATCGGACGGGCGTTTATTAGAAATCAGGAAGTGAGATGTCATTATTTTCCTTGAAGCAGAGCAGACATTGGTGGTTTCCGTAACAATTTGCGCAATTGGGAATGAGTGCTGTGGTGTTAAACTTTCCTCCAAACATTTTTGTCTAATGCGACAGACGAGTACAAGCTTTACTGTAAGTTTGTGTTAACTTTTTTTTTCCAATTTAATTTTTATGCAAAAGACTAAAGTAGGAAATGAGCGGCATTTTTGCCGATTTGGTCTTGAATGTCCCCAGAACCTGTCTGGCTTTCTCAGACCGAAAAGGGTCTGGCGGTGACGAGTGCGGGAATATGGTGGAAAGCTGAAAATAAAAGGTAGGATGAGCTTAATAATTGGTAGGAGTGGAGCCGCGGGGTGTCGGAGAATCTGTTCCTGGGCTGTGTTCCTTCGGGCTCGAAACCAGATTTACTCTCCCCGCTGCCACGTTCTCCGATGATCATTGATTCTGCAGAGTCAAGATCGAAAACATTGCGAGCGCCGCCGAGAAGAGCTCAGATATTTTGTTTGTTAATTCGTTGAATAACTGAAGTGAGCGGATATTTCGCTGCGCTGATGAACTGCTCTCTGAACTTGGACTGAGTTACCCCATAAATAAACGCGTGTGTGCAGCAACTTAATATCACCAGCTGTCTCCGGTGTGTTGAAACATGTATTCAGAATCGTTGTAATTATTTTGATCCAGTCCGGCGATGGTGTTATAAAGGAATTCAGCAACACTCACCGACCACAGGATGATGAAGCTTCCGGAGATGGTGAGAAGTAAGATCACAGACCTCCTCCTACTCCCCATCTCCGGGTCACTGCGGTTCTCCGCTTTGCTCTGACCCCTCAGCCCCTTACGGACACGACTAGTCACTAAAATGTGTTTGACCGTCAGAGCGTTGAACAGGAGTATTAACACGAACGGGAGTAATGGCGTTAGGACGGTAGAAAGCCGATTATATCCCACCCACCCGGGATCCGTATAGTAGCCCGGTATTTCAATACAGTCCCAGGGTGTATTGTCAACCACTCTCACAGGACGATATATAAAGAATTCGGGCACATTATTAAATCAGAGCAGAACGCCGGTTGTTATCACAACCACAGCCGCAGTTTTCCCGGTGCAATATTTTATTTTCCACTTCTGGCAACAAATGGCAACAAACCGATCAAATGTAGAAGTGCCGGTGAACCAGACAAAACTTTCTGTTGCTGCCTCTCCCAGGGCAGAGATCACACTGCACACGGGGGTGATGTGCAGGAAAGTCTCGGGGAAGTAATAATAACCGACCCGCCACAATATCACCACAAACACGATGGTCAGTCGATCCGCCGCTGCCGTGGCCATCAGGTAGCGAGTGGTGCGGGTGGAGAGGCCGCACTTTCCCCGGGACAGGATCACCATCGCCACTAAATTCACTGGGAAACAACAGAGAGAGCGAGCGAGTTACTGTCTGTCCGCTCCGTGGGTCCCGGGGCAGGGAGATGATGGAAATAGAGAGCAGCTGATTCCCGGCGGTTTAAAACGCGGAAGGCGGGGATCGCCGGCGCCTCAAAGGTGCCGATGCCGGGAGAAACGTTCCGGTCCGGGGCGCTGCACGGAGAGCAGGGTTTGGGAAGGAGGCCGGGAGCGCTTTGGAAAATCAGTGTAAATCTCTGTCCATCAGGTTTCTGACTGATATGCAAAGCCGAGAAAGCCTCGGCAACTTTCTCAGCGGCAGTGATTCCCGCGATCTGGTCACATCTGTTCACACTGTCCGGTACCGCTCAGCCCCGCTGTCTCCGACTTTGTCCACGGACAGTTTCCAAAGCTCGTTGCAGATTTACTTCCCCCGTTCGCAGGCATCGATCTCCTCCTCGGCTTCCGCCCACACTGGCCCGGCTCGGCTTGCTTATTTTAAATTCCGCAACCATTCTTCGCCGCGGCTCCTTCACACTCTATCAGGGGATCGGATCAGAAAGTTCCCATGTTGGTTTTATTTAATATTCTCCCAGACCTGCTCCAAATTACTGCGGCGTTACTCTAAATGCTTCGGTGCTGATGGTCCCAGAGCGGAGTGTCGCCCGTAACCTACCCCGTCTGACCTGTATCGGACCCCGCTTGTGTCGGCTCTGAACTCCGGCTTCACTCCATCGATATCAGGGCGTGGAAACAAACCCCGGGAAACAAAAACCCACAGACACCCTTATTTATTTTTTCCAAACTCCCGAAACTCTCGGGATCTAATATATAGCTGGTGGCATTTTCAGGATATAAATCTACTTTTTTTTTGTCAATAGCAGACTGAGGAATATTGATTTAGTCCCTCAGCCAAACTGTTGACACAGTTTGGGAACAACTGGGCTCCAAGCACCGGTCCCTACAACACCGACTGAGACATCCTGCAGGCCCGGGAAGAGTCTTGTTATTCCAGTGGCCACACATTTTAATTCCACGTCCCATTCCCATTCTGATATGTCTATCCCTCCTCTACTGTCAAGATGAAGCCATACTCAGGTTGCAGGAACAACACTTTATATTCCGTCTAGGGAGCCTCCAACACTATGGCATGTATATTGACCACTTTAACTTCCGTTCATGCTCCTCTTCCCCTTCACACCCCACCTCTTATTTATTTTTAAAAATATATTTGTTATTTTCCCCATTTTTTCTCTCTCTTTTTTCTCCCTCTGTCCCTCTCACTATGACTCCTTGCCCGTTCTCCACCCTCTGGGCTCCCCTCCCGCCTTCTCTCTCCCCAGGCTTCCCCTCCCATGATCCTCTCCCTTTTCCAGCCTCGTATCCCTTTTGCCAATCAACTTTCCAGATCTTTGATCCACCCCTCCCCTCCTGTCTTATCCTGTCATTTCGGATCTCCCCCTCCCCCTCCCCCTCCCACTTTTAAATATCTTACTATCTCTTCTTTCAGTTAGTCCTGACGAAGGGTCTCGGCCCGAAACGTCGACTGTACCTCTTCCTATAGATGCTGCCTGGCCTGCTGCGTTCCACCAGCATTTTTTGTGTGTGTTTCTGGTTCCTCCAAATTGTTTTGAACTGTGAAATTGTTTTTATCAGAAGAAACCATGGAGGCTGAAATTTTCTGAGTTGAAATGTTGTACTTCACCCACTGACGTGCTTTGTAAACTTTTAACAGTGTAGAAAAGTCAAAGGATTTGTGTATAGGAATCACAAATACAACAGCACGTTAGTTCCGCTGTATCTGTCAGTTCACCAGCGCTTGAATGCCGCCGATCCTTGACTGTAGAGGCGGAGATGCTGGAGAAGACAGCACCCCACTCGCTACAAAGAGAGCCCGATCACGTGTCCATGTCCGTGATCTGATTGGATACATTGCCATGACGTTACTGGCAGTGTGACGTCATTCACTGGCTCTCATTTTGGAAGGGCTTCAGTCGGCCATCGCAGATACACCAACAGCTTCGCGCTGGGAAGCGGCCGTTCACCTGCTCCGTGTGTGCGAAGAGACTCATTCAGTTAACCCACCTTGTGATGCTCCAGTGAGTTCACAATAAGTAGAGGCGTAGAGGCCACATTTCTGTCCGGAGTGAGCAAAGAGTTTTACTAAACCATCCCAGCTGCTGTAGCACCAGCAACTTCTCACCAGGAAGGAAAATCAGTCCTGGGAAAAGCCTCTGGCTATCCACACAACCAAAGCCTCTCATTATCTTATACACCTGTATCAATTTCCTGCATGATTCTCTCCAGACGGAATAAGACAATGTGCTCACTGTGGTTTTCACGTTCTTCAGGGCTCCGGACTAAGGCGGTTAAACTCCTCCTTCCCTGCTCTTTTCAACTTTTGGTGTCATTTTCACTAATTTCAAAGGACTGTGCCTCAGACAGTTGGGTTGTTGCAACGCGCCTCTAAAGTCATACAGCAGACGAACGAGTGAATCTTCGATGGAGGGGAGTCAGAAATCAAAGAGTTACCAGCCTGAGTCAGGACTTTGGGGTTCCAGAAAGAGATGGGAACTAGAATTTACAAGAAGGAGGAAGAAGAGGAATCAGAACAGCAGGATGCGGCTAAAAATGAAAGATCAGAAACATTTGGAAACTGATTGATCGAAAAAAAAGTGTTTAATTTCTGCGAAATACTGGTGGAAATCAACAGATCAGGCAGTCAATGTGGAGAAGAATAAATGGACAGCGTTCAGGCCGAGCCCCTTCAGCATGCATTGGCTGTGTACTCCTCTGCTTAGTTGCTGCCTGAACTGCAGAGTTCCTCCAGCATTTTATGTGTATATGTCTGCATTTCCAGCAACAGCAGAATCTCTTGTGTTTTATATCTGCATTTGTAAGAACGTTCTACTTTGGCATTAAACACGAGGAAAGTTTGCTGATATTAAGTGTATTGTTTTATTAGAGCTGCTTTCTGCGTTAAAAGAGGTGCTCAGTTTTCTACACACAAACACTGAGGTATGTACTTGAACCGGTGCTTGCGGAAACTTTCAATGGCACCGTGATTACCCAGAAAGCTCTGCGTAACAATTCTCGCCGTCTCTGAAGCACTGATCGAATGCGCAGGCGTCAGGGTTTCGGAAAGTCCCGAATATCACGCATGCGTAGTCCATAAAAGGCCTCGGATGTCGCTGCCGGTAAGTGTATCTCCGTGCGCCCGTTTTCACTACCGACTGAGGGGCAATTGCTGTGACTCCCGGAAACTGTGCCCCGCGATCCCGGGACAGTCCTGTTCTCTTCCCCGTCTCTCAGCCCCACGATCCCTGCACGGATCCCGGGGAGATTCCGGCTGATGAGGGAATGGAAACTGATGGATCTCTCAGACAGAGCTGAGCTCCAGCTGTCTAAATGCAATGATTAGGAACTCGGAGAAAGGGAACAAAATCTTTTGCATCACCAGTTGAGAAAATCACCTTTGTTCTACCTCCAATCACAAACAAGGGACATTCTGCAGATGCTGGAAATCCAAGCAACACACACAAAATGCCGGAATTCAGCATTAGTACACTTTTCCATAGATGCTGCCTGGCCTGCTGAGTTCTTCCAGCATTTTGTGTGTGTTGCTTGTTCTACCTCCTCTTGTTCTGGACCTTTCTACCCGTGAGGACATGTATTGACCCATTCACTCTGTATACATAATGATATCAAACACCTTTGCCCTGGGCAAGAAATAGCTTTCACATCACAAATGTGCCAGACTCCAATGAGACAGAATACTGCGCTTCCCTTTATATTCATTGGCATTACCATCAACGAGTTTACCACCATCAGTCATTTGGGGGAGGGTTCAGGGGAAATATTTATGCACAATACAGAAACTGGTGGTATTGTGGTGATGCAAAAGTTGCTGGAGAATTTGCAGTTTTTGCAGTGATATTTTGAAATCTGACTTTTTAAAGTGTAATTTAGCAAGCAAACCACATATGGACAATGTGCAAAAGCTCTGCTGAGAAAATCCTTCATTACCCGTTACGGCCTGCTACATAGGTTGTGTGAGAGTGCAGATGAACTCGATCATACCCAGAGGAGATTAAAGTTCCTATCTACAGTTATTTGCTAGCTGTTAATATGAATACCTCCCTATATAAAATTCACTATGCACTTTTTGTCACTGGGTAAAAAAATGCACAATACAAGTTTTATGTTCACACTGGTTATTACAAATTGGAGGGGACATTGGTGGGGAGACATCCAGTGTCCCTGATGCCCTCACCTACAAGATATGCATCCAGCTGCAGCTTGTAACCCTGCACTTTAAGGAGTTGGAACTTGAAATGGAGAATTCCGGATCATCCAGGAGTTGGAGGGGGTGATAGATATGACATGAAGAGAGGTGAGTTACACCAAAGGTGCAGGACACAGGAAACTGGGTGAGAGTCAGGAAGGGAAATGAGGTTAAATAGCCATTGCAGAGTACTCTTGTTGCTATCTCACACAACAAGAGGTGGACCACTTTAGAAACTCTTGGTGGGGGGGGGGGTGATGAAGATTACCTGGCAGAGGAAAGTCAAGGGGGTGATAGGGGATTCGTTCGTTAGGGGAACAGAACAAGAGGGGACTAATATCCTAGTGGTAAGGCTTGCTGGAGCTGGTGTGGGTGGGGGGTGGTTGATGTGGTTAAAATAAGTTGTAGGGGGAATGGGAGCCAGAATGACAGAACAGATAGTGGATAGTGAATTGAATTGAATTGAATTGACTTTATCACATACATCCTTCATATACATGAGGAGTAGAAATCTTTACGTTACGTCTCTGTCTAAATGTGCAATGTGTAATTTATTATAAATAGTTTGTACATAGAACAGTCAATATAACAGAGAAGTGCAATTGTATCAGCATGAATTAATCAGTCTGATGGCCTGGTGGAAGATGATGTCCCGGAGCCTGTTGGTCCTTTTGCTCTGGTACTGTTTCTTGGCTGGTAGCAGCAGGAACAGTTTGTGATTGAGGTGATTCAGGTCCCTAATATCCTTTGGGCCTTTTCTACACTCCTGTCACTGCACATGTCCTGAATAGTGGGAAGTTCACATCTACAGATGCGCTGGGCTGTCTGCACCGCTCTCTGCAGGTTCCTGTGATTGTGGGAAGTACAGTTCCCATACCAGGCAGCGATGCAGCCAGTCAGGTTGCTCTCAGTTGTGTCCCTGTAGAAAGTTTTTAGGATTTGGGACACCATCCCAAACTTCTTCAACCATCTGAGGTGAAAGAGGAGCTGTTGTGCTCTTTTCACAACACAGCCGGTGCTTACAGACCATGTGAAATCCTCGGTGATGTTTATGCCAAGGAACTTAAAGCTGTTCACCCTCTCAACCCCAGATCCATTGATGTCAATAGGGGTTAGCCTGTCTCCATTCCTCCTGTCGTCCACAATCAGCTCCTTTGTTTTTGTGACAATGAGGGAGAGTTTGTTTTCATGACACCAGTCAGATGTTCAGACCTCAGGTAGGGCCAGCAATCAAAAGGTTGAGCATGGTGCGATGAATGTGCTGAGCTGTGTATATCGCAATGCAAGAAGCATTGTAGGAAAGCTGTACTGTGGTCAGGACAAGGAATTATGTTATTGTAGCCATTATTGTAACTTGGTTGCACCCAACTGTCTGAGGGATTTGGAGGAACAAACTTGTAGAGAGATTGCAGACCATGCCAAGAAACAAAGTTTGATTCAGTAAGTGATTTTAACTTTCCATACATTGACTGGGACTCACATACTTTAAAAGGACTAGATGGGGTAGAGTTTATCAAATGTGCCCTTAATCAGAACATAGAATTCCTGATGTAGAAGTGGGCAATAAGCTGTTGGAAAATGATCCAGGGCTGGTGACAGAAATTACACAGATCCCTGAAAGTTGCTTCACAGGTAGATAGGGTAGTTAAGAAAGCTTATGGAGTATTAGCTTTCATAAGTCGATGGATAGAGTTTAAGAGTCATGGTGTAATGATGCGGCTCTATAAAACTCTGGTGAGGCCATACTTGGAGTACTGTGTCCAGTTCTGGTCACCTCACTATAGGAAGGATGTGGAAGCATTGGAAAAGGTACAGAGGAGATTTACCAGGATGCTGCCTGGTTTAGAGAGTATGCAATATGATCAGAGATTAAGGGAGCTGGGGCTTTACTCTCTGGAGAGAAGGAGAATGAGAGGAGACATGATAGAGGTATACAAGACATTAAGAGGAATAGATAGATTGGACAGCCAGTGTCTCTTCCCCAGGGCACCACTGCTCAATATAAGAGGACATGGCTTTAAAGTAAGGGGTGGGAAGTTCAAAGGGGATATTAGAGGAAGGTTTTTTTATTCACAGAGTGGTTGGTGAGTGGAACTCAATACCTGAGTCAGTGGTGGAGGCAGATACACTAGTGAAGTTTAAGAGACTACCAGACAGGTATATGGAGGAATCTAAGGTGGGGGCTTTTATGGGAGGCAGGGTTTGAGGGTCGGCACAACACTGTGGGCCGAAGGGCCTGTACTGTGCTGTACTATTCTATGTTCTATTATGCCATGAGATTCAAAGTAAATGCGGAAAACGAGAGGTCTGGATCATGGGTTGAGATTCTAAATTGGAGAAAGATTAATATTAATGGTATCAGAAAGGATCTGACACCTTTTTATCTGCCTGCCAAAATAAAAGTTGGAAGGTAACTGGTACAGGGAACCTGGGTTTTCAAGAGACATTGAGGCCCGGGATATTTTGTTCCTCTAAATGCCTCAGTCTGTTGGGTGCGACCAAGATTCATTAATGACTACAATATCATGATTCCATGCTCTGAGATCATCTGACTTTTTTTTTAGTCATCTTCTGTTGGTTTCTAAAAGCTTTCCAGTAGTTTTTGCTCTATTATTTGCCCTCTCTTTGGCTTTTATGTTGGCTTTGGCTTCTCATTTCAGCCATGGTTGTGTCCTCCTGCCTTTCCAATGCTTCCACTTCTTTGGGATGTATCGATCACTCAGCTTCCAAATTGCTCCCAGAAACTGCAGCCATTGCTGCTTCGTTGTCACTCCTACTGTATCCCTTCCAAACAAGTTTGGCCAGCTTCTTTGTCATAGAAACATGGAGAAGTTCAGTACAGAGACAGGCTATTTGGCCCATCTAGTCAATGCCGAAAAAACATTTAGGCTGTCTAATGTAACTACCTGCACTGGGACCATTGCCCTCCATACCCCTACCATCCAGGCTCCCATCCAAACTTTTTTTTAAATGGTGAAACCGAGCTCATGTTCACCACCTCTGCTGGCATCTCATTCCACACTCTCACGACAATTTCAGTAATGAGCTTTTCCAAATATTCCTGTTAAATTTTCACCTTCCCCATTTACCCATGACCTCTGGTTGTAATCCCACCCAACCGCAGTGGAAAAAGCTGCTTGCATCTACCCCATGTGTACCCTCATAATTTTGTATACAGTACTTCTAACAAATCCTCAAAGCAATGTATAATTTCATTGTATATGTTTAGAGCTTTTTGTTAGGTGTATAAGATGATGAGGGGCATTGATCGTGTGGATAGCCAGAGGTTTTTTTTTCCCAGGGCTGAAATGGCGAAGACAAGGTAGTGTAGTTTTAAGGTGCTTGGAAATAGATACCGAGGGGATGTCAGGGGTAAGTTTTTTACACAGAGAGTGGTGGGTGCGTGGAATACACTGCCAGCTATTTGTGTGAGAGTGTTTCAGTTACTGTGGGGCCAGGAACCCATGCAGCTCAGTGGGAACAGGGAATAATACCAATGGAGAGAGTCAAACTGAGCCAGGTCACAGATTGGAGATGGCAGAAATACCCCATTCTCATAGAGACAGGAAGGGGGTCAGAGAATTTGATGGTCATTCCAGATACCAGCACTGTGCCCATTTAGAAGATTTCTCTCTCCAACTTGTGTTGAACCTCACTGTAACAGTGTGATGTCAGTTCACACCTTGACAACTCAAGTGATCTCACCAGAAATGTTGTCCTACACCCACTGATAGATCTTGTAAATGTTTTTACAGGTTAAAAATGACAAGGAATTTGTCTACGGGAATCTCGAGAACAACACGCCAGTTTTGCGGTCCCTGTCCAGATATTTAAGAAGTGGAGCAAGGGATTCACTCGATCATCCTTCCTGCTCAGACTGTGGGAGGGATTGACTCGATCATCTGACCGACTGGCAAGTCTGTCATTTTACACAGGGGAGAGGCTGTTCAGCTGCTCAGACTGTAGGGGTGGATTCACTCGGTCATTTCAACTTAAGGTACATCAGGTAGTTCACATTGGACAAGGCCAATCTGTTCTGTGTGTGAGAAGTGATTCAGTCGATCATCCCACCTGTGGACACACCAGTCAGTTCACACAAGGCAGAGGCTGGTCATCTGCTGAATTTGTGGGGAAGGATTCACTCGGTCATTTGGCCTAATGGCTCCCCAGCGAGTTCATACCAGGGAGCAGCAGTTCACCTGCTCGGACTGTGGGAAGGGATTCATTAAATCATCTCAACTGAAGGTACATCAGCGAGTTCACACCGGAGAGAGGCCGTTCACCTGCTCAGATTGTGGAAAGGGATTCACTCTATCATCCAGCCTACTAATACACCAGCGATTTCACACTGGGGACAGGCCATTCACCTGCTCTGTCTGTGGGAAGGGATTCCATCGACCAGCTGACCTTCATAGACACCACCAATTTCACATAGGGGAGAAGCCGTTCACCTGCCCAGACTGTGGAAAAGGATTCACTTTACTATCTCACCTGCAGAGACACCAGTCAGTTCACACCAGGGAGAGGCCGTTCACCTGCTCAGTCTGTGGAAAGACATTCACCCAGTCATCCCACCTACAGCGACACTGGTCAGTTCACACAGGGGAGAGGCCGTTCACCTGCTCTGACTGTGGGAAGGGATTCACTCAGACAACTAGCCTACTGAGACACCAGCGAGTTCACACTGGGGAGAAGCTGTTCACCCGCTCAGAACGTGGGAAGGGATTCACTCGGTCATCTGATCTGCTGGCACACCAGCGAGTTCACAATGGGGAGAGGCCATTCACCTGCTCAGAATGTGGGAAGGGATTCACTTGCTCATCTCAACTGAAGGTACACCAGCGAGTTCACACTGGAGAGAGGCCGTTCACTTGCTCAGACTGTGGGAAGACCTTCACTCAATCATCCAACCTTCAGATGCACCAGCGAATTCACACTGGGGAGAAGCCGTTCACCTGCCCAATCTGTGGGAAGGGATTCATTCAGGCAGCTAGCCTACTGAAACACCAGCGAGTTCACATTGGGGAGAGGCCATTCACCTGCTCAGAATGTGGGAAAGGATTCACTCGGTCATCTGATCTGCTGGCACACCAGCGAGTTCACACTGGGGAGAGGCTGTTCACCCGCTCAGAACGTGGGAAGAGATTCTCTCAGTCATCTGATCCGCTGGCACACCAGCGGGTTCACAGTGGGAAGAGGCCATTCACCTGCTCAGACTGTGGGAAGGGATTCAGTTGCTCATCTCAACTGAAGGTACATCAGCGAGTTCACACTGGAGAGAGGCCGTTCACTTGCTCAGACTGTGGGAAGACCTTCACTCAATCATCCAACCTTCAGATGCACCAGCGAATTCACACTGGGGAGAAGCCATTCACCTGCCCAGACTGTGGGAAGGGATTCACTCAGGCAGCTAGCCTACTAAAACACCAGCGAATTCACACTGGGTAGTGGCGGTTCACGTGCTCAGACATTAGGAAGAGGTTCTCTCAGACAAATCAACCAAATGTGCATCATTGAGTTCACACTGGGGAGAGGCCATTCACCTGCTGTGAATGTGGGAAGGGATTCACTCAGTAATCTAACCTTGTGACACACTACCGGGTTCACACTGGGCAGAAAGTTTCAATAAGCTGCATGCTGGATATTTATCCATCACCGTTGCTGAATGCAATTTTGAGAGTGACTGTCGGTGCTGAACTCTGCAATTATTGCTGCTGCTCACCACACCCAGTTCTGCACCCTGGTCACTGGGCATGGGAGGAGTTTCTTCTGCTGCATATTCACCTTTAATGGGGCTGGAGTTTAATATTCTGGATCTGAGACAAATAAATCAGTTCTATTTTAAACTCTTATCTCCGGTACTTGGTGAATTTATAACATACCTAGTGTACAGTAGAGAGTCGACTCAGGCCGGCTGGACCCTGCCAGTGATTCTGTTCCAGGACAGTCTTTTAAAATCCACCCCTGTTGTTCATCTCTCGCTCTCCCTGTGGTGATGGGTTCCAAACAGTCACCACTCTGTGGGTGAAGAGGATTCCCTTGAATTTTCTGCAGACTGACAAAATCAAGCTGCGGTTCTGTCTGAGATGTTCTTTGGCCCTCTAATCTCTCGGCTGAGGAAGAATGACATTGGTAGTTAACCTTATTGACAGCTCATTTCCACATTATGTGTCATTTTCCCTGCTTCTAAAGGCTTGTTAGAAAACACCACTGTCCTCTAAAGACTGAAAGCAGAATGGGAAACCATTAGTTAGATGTTCAATGGTGCAGGGTCAGAAACCAGAGGCGGGTCTGCACAGGGCAGAGTTTGGAGATCTGGACGATGGTCAGGGTAAGAACGTATGATGAGGAGAAGGGAATGTATGATGAGGGGCGTGACATCGAATGACAGAGTAACAACTTTTGGAAGCTGACTGACAGAGAAAATAATTTGGTTGTCTGACTGATGACACAAACAATGCC
Source organism: Mobula birostris (assembly GCF_030028105.1). Taxonomy (NCBI): domain Eukaryota; kingdom Metazoa; phylum Chordata; class Chondrichthyes; order Myliobatiformes; family Myliobatidae; genus Mobula; species Mobula birostris. The sequence continues at coordinate 67,002,946 of NC_092382.1, forward strand.
TGTTGTGAGGTGCTCCACTGGTCGAGGAACATGTGTGTGTTGGGAATGGTTTTATCTATTGAGAGAGTTGTTCCTGCTTGTTTATCCTGTAATGTTATATCCGGATGGTTATTATGGATTGTCCTATCTGAAATAATGTATTGATTATCATATAATTTGTAAGATTTTGACTCCAAAACTGGATCTGACTTGAATTTATTGGTTCTTTATGAAGTGATAGAGGGCTTTCAGAAGTTTGTATTTTAAAGCAAGATTTTGGTGAATGGTATTTGTCACTTGATTGTACCTGAGTAATTAATCAGATTGAGTTAAACTGCTGCAGGATCCCAGAATATATTGCATTGTGTCTGGTTTCTCTTGGCATTTTCTGCATTTGTTGCCTGGTTTATTTGTCTTTTATGCATTTTTGAGTTTTTAAAATGTTAACCACCTTGTCCTGTAGTTCCCCAAGGAACCCCTGTTTCTGGGAAGAGGTCTCCAACTCTGAGTCAGATGTACAATGCTTCCTTGTCACCGTCTAGTCTGCTCAGATCATTGGGATGTCTCCCATGGAGTGTCATCCTCATTCCACTCGTTAGCTTTTTGCCATAGTGATGAATAATTTTTCTGAGTTGGCCTCTCATTTAAGTTTTCTGGTCTGTATTTCTTATCCGAATTGCATATACCTGCATGGTGTGCTGAATCCTGTTTATATTGTATGAAAATATATACTTTAGAAAGCATATCAGATCATTGGGTGGTAGCTCTTCCTCCTTCTGTCCTCGGTAGTGTTAATCTAAGTGTGTTTGAGTGTAAATAGTCTTTTCTAAATTTGTCATTTCAGTTTTTTTGTAAAGTTTCCAGATTGGAATGGGACCAAGATATTTACCTAAAGAATACGATAATATGGGTACAGCGAAAGTGTTTATTGCCTTTGTTGTAAGTATTGATCCTGTGGATAAGACATTAATCACGTGGACAGCCAGAGGATTTTTCCCAGAGTTGAAATGGCTAACACGTGAGGGCATAACTTTATGGTGCTTGGAAATGGGTACAAAGGGGATGTCAGAGGTAATTTTTTCACAAAGAGCATGGTAGGTGCATGGAATGCACTGCAGGATAAGGGGGTAGTAGTGTATACTATACAATCTTTTAAGAGACTCTTAGACATGTACATGAAGCTTAGAAAAATAAAGGACATTACGGTAGGAAAATTCTAGGCAGCTTCTAGAGTAGGTTACATGGCAGGCAGAGTATTGTGGGACAAAGAGCCTGTAATGTGCTGTAGATTTCTATTTTCTCTGTTCTATTTGTTATACCATGGATGTCTGCTTGGTAAATGTTCTTAAGCCTTGAAGCAAACGTTGTTAGAAGTTTTCCTTTTTGCTCTATTTTTCTATTGTCATTGTTTTTTGGTATTCCAGATAGCTGGGTGTCAAGAGTCCTGATGAAGGGTCTTGGCCCAAAACGTTGATTCTCATCCATAGATGCTGCCTGACTTGCTGAGCTCCTCCAGCACTTTGTGCGTATTGCTCCAGACATCCAGCATCTGCAATATCTCGTGTCCCTGATACTGGTATGTTTATCGAAAGGACACACAGGCAGGGAAAGAGGGTGGTGTGGCTCTGTTGGGAAAAAATCAAATCAAATCATTAGAAAGAGGTGACATACGGTTGGAAGATGTTGAGTCATTGTGGGTAGAACTAAGGAACAGCAATGGTGAAATGACCCTGATGGGAGTTTTCTGAAGATCCCCATACAGTAGGAGGTATATTATCCACAAATTACAACAGGAGAAAGAAAATGCATGCCAAAACAGCAACGTTACAATAGTCATGAGAGATAGTCATGCAGATATATTGGGAAAATCAGGTAGGTGCAGGATCCCAAGAGGGGGATTTCCTACGATGCCCTCAAGATGGCTTTTTAGAGCAGCTCCTGGTTGAGCCCAGCTGGAGATCAGCTATTCTCAATTGGGTGTTGTGCAATGAACAGGAATTAATTAGAGCACTTAAGGAGAAAGAACCCACAGGGGCAAGTGATCGTAAAATATTAGAGTTCATCCTGAAATGTGAGAAGGAGAAGCTGCTGAACTCTCTGTACACCCATGATTGTGTAGCCAAGTTTCCATCGAACTCAATATATCAGTTTGCTGATGACACAACAATTGTAGGCCGTATCTCGGGTAATGATGAGTTTGAGTACAGAGAGGAAATTAAGAACCTGGTGGCATGTTGTGAAGACAATAACCTATCGCTCAACGTCAGCAAGACGAAGGAATTGGTTTTTAAATCAGAAGGAGTAGTGGACAGCACGACTCCATTTACATCAGTGGTGTGCAAGTGGAACAGGTCAAAAGCTTTAAGTTCCTCAGGGTCAATATCACAAATGTCCTGACTTGGTCCAACCAAGCAGAGTTCACTGCCAAGAAGGCCCACCAGCACCTTTACTTCCTGAGGAAACTAAAGAAATTTGGCCTGTCCCCTAGAACCCACAGTAATTTTTATAGATGACAGTAGAAAGCATTCTCCTAGGGTGCATTACAACCTGGTATGGAAGTTGTCCTGTCCAAGACGGGAAGAAGCTGCAGAAGGTCGTGAACACGGCCCAGCACATCACACAAGCCAATCTTCCGTCCGTGGACTCACTTTACACCGCACGCTGACGGAGCAGTGCTGCCAGGATAATCAAGGACACGACCCACCCAGCCAACACACTTTTTGTCCCTCTTCCCTCCAGGAGAAAGCTCAAGAGCTTGAAGACTCGAACGGCCAAATTTGGGAACAGCTTCTTTCCAAATGTGATAAGACTGCTGAACGGATCCTGACCCAGATCTGGGCCACGCCCTCCAAATATCCGGACCAGCCTCTCGGGTTTTTTTGCACTACCTTACTTTCCATTTTTCTATTTTCTATTTATGATTTATAATTTAAATTTTTAATATTTACTAATTTTTACTATTTTTAATATTTAATATTTGTAATCCAGGGAGTGGGAAGCGCAGAATCAAGTATCGATGTGATGATTGTACGTTCTAGTATCAATTGTTTGGCGACTATAAAGTATAAAGTATATGTTTTCCAGGTCAACCACTCACCTCCCACCCCTGTCACTATTCCCACCTTCCCACCTCCCCCTCACCTGGATCCACCTCTCACGCCCCAGCTCTTGCCCCATCCCCACCCCTCACCTCTTTTCTCGGACTATTTCCCGTCCACTCTCAGTCCAGAGGGAGGGTCTCGGCCCGAAATGTTGACGGTCCATTTCCCTCCACAGATGCTGCCCGACCCACTGAGTTCCTCCGGCAGTTTGTTCTTTGGTCTGTATAACCCGTGTTAGTGTGGGGAGCGGGATTTTACACCATATTCCCGGTACAATCTCAACAAAACACAAATAATTGTCACTTTGCCCGGACCATTGGCCCCGCTCGCAGGGCAACAGTCTGCCGGTGTTTGCCCCCCAATGTGGTGAATCGCCACCACCGTGGGCTCAGACATTTCCACAGATGAGCCCCTCCTGTCCCCACCGGGACAAACATCCCGTCCGCCCCCTCTCTCACCGTCTTCATCCTTTCAATAAAATCCCCCTCTCCCTCCCCGGGGAACCGGCATCAAACCGACGGGCCGAGCGGTCTCCTCCTACCTCTCAGCGATACATCAGACTCCGGCCGCAGGAGACGCTTCACAAACGCCCCAACTTCCCTCGGAGGGAAATGGAAATAAATCAGAAAGCGGACATTTACTTTGGGATTTGCAGCAGAGACGAGGTAACGCCCTCTCGGCTGGTCCGCTTCCACTATTGGGTGTAACCAGTGATTGACATCGCAATGGGAATAGCGCAGCTCTGTAATCAATTCAATTCCTCTGTTGACTGTTCGGGGAGGCGGGGCGTGGCTCGTGCTCAGTAGCTCAGCCGTTAAACCGTAAAAGCTCGAGCGCAGCAGCGCGTGTGTGACGTAAGGCACCGTGCTCGTGACAGCAGATGCAGATACGGGGAGACCATGGGTGACGTCAGGCGCGTGGGAGGGGCTGCTGTGTGACGTCACGTGAGGGGGAGCGCTTCAGTTTTAAAACACCTTTTGTTGGGTCCGATCTGGAACAACAAAATTAAATTCGGGTTTCATCGGGACCGGATCCGGTGTTGTGAGATGTGTCCGGCTGTGCCGTGTTGTTGGTGGAGTGGGCAGCGGGGTGTTTGTCTCCGGGCTCTCCTCAGCCCCGGTTTTCACTTTGCGACCGAGCCCGGGCCGTGGATCAATTCCTTGTGGTTCTGCAGGGGGTTTGGGGCGAAGGGACAGTCCGTCTGTCTGTCTGTCTGTCTGTGTGGGTCGGGGTTATGAGTGGGTCCCGGGACACATTAACTTGTAAACACCGGACCATCTGGTGAATTGGATCAGACAGCTTCGCTCGCCTGTCCTTTCAGGAAACAACAATTCTCTCTTCATATTAATGACTGTCTAAACTTGCTGTGAACAAGATTCTGTGTTACAAGATTGTGAGTTACAGAGTCTAGGACAGCTGTCACCGTCATGGGCTGCGAGTGCAGACAGGGATTGGGGTCACTGAGCTGTGCATCAGAGAAGGACACGGGTTTGTACAGCCTCCTGTGGGGTAGAAATGTCCACACGGTGAATTCGGATCTGCTGGCACATCGGGAGTCTGAAAGGGAATAGGGAACAGGGAAGGGACTGAGCAGAGAGTTTTAACAGGGGTGGAGGGGTACAGGAGCTGCCTGATAGATCGTTTTAATTGTTTTTTATAATCTCACAGATGGTGACTGAGGAAGGAGCTCGTTGAGGGAGGATACCCGGAGGCGAGCAGGTCAGACACGGAATCAGGAATTGAATTAAATTGACTTTATTTCTTACATCTATCAGGAGTAAAAATCTTTACATTACGTCTCCATCTAAATGTGCAACGTGCAACGTGTAATTTATAATAGTTTATAATAAATAAAACAGACAATGTAATATAGAGTACACTCAAGTCAGTGTGAGTTCATCAGTCTGTCGGCCTGGTGGAAGAAGCTGTCCCGGAGCCTGTTGGTCCTGGCTTTTATGTTGCGGTACCGCTTCCCGGATGGTATCAGGAGAGTGACAGTGATGCGATTTCCTGTGTCACGGGTACAGACAGTCGTCTCAAGTGAGGAGTTTGTGTGGAAATGCAGCTTCCCTGGAGATGGAGGAAAGAGGACACTTTGTAATGTTGTGAAGGGACCTGTCTCCACCACCACCTCGGGCAGTGTGTTCCAGATTTCAGCTACCCTCTGAGTGAAACATCACTTCCTCAGATCCCTCTAAACCTCTTCGTCCTCTGTTTAAATCTGTGCCCTCTGATCAGTGACACCTCTGTCCCAGGATCGTGGCCTACATGGGCATCAGTGAGGCCTTTGACAAGGTTCAGCATGGTAAGTTGCTGTGGAAAGTTAGATCACATGGGATCCAGGGAGAGCTGGCTAACTGGATGCAAAGTTGTCTTGATGGTAGGAAGCAGAGAGTGATGGTGGGAGGCTGTTTATTGGACTCAAGGCCCGTGCCTAGTGATGTTCCCCAGGGTTACACCCCATTGCTATCATTATTCATTGATATTTAATTTTATTTGCATTTACACAGTTTGTTGAATTCTATGCTCTACTTGATCTTTCACTGATCCTGTTACTATTCTATAGATTTGCTAAGTGTTCCTGTTGGATAAATGACCTCAGGGTTGTATGTGGTGACATATGTACTCTGATAATAAAATTCGTTTTGAACTTTGAACATTGCTACTTGTCATCTAAATCAATAATTTGGTTGAGAACTACAGGGTATGGATAGTAGGTTTGCAGCAAGTAAATTCAAACAAGTACCTTTTCTGAAAGATATTAAGTATAAACTCTCTGCTCTGTTTCCCTCTCCGCACTCGACCACCCCCTCCCCTTATTGCCTCCCTCTCTGCCCCGTCCTCCCTCTCACCCCCACATTAGAGATAAGTTCAGTGTCGGCATTGACTAGAAGGGCCAAAGGGCCTGTTTCAGTGCAGCTGGGCTCTGTGACTCTAATAATATTCTGATTTGTAATTTCCACAGTCACTGCTTTGCTGCCAATGGCTGAACCCAGAAATTTACACAAACAAGAATTGAAAGACTCTTAGCTGGCTACAGAAAGCGGTTACAAGCTGTGATATTTGCTAAAGGGTGTGTTACTAAGTACTGACCATGCAGGGTGCCCAAACATTTGCTTCGGGCCCTTTTCCTTTTTTGTTATTTTCAAACTGTAAAAGATGGAAATAAAAAAGTAATCTTGCATAAGATATTAAAGAAATGTGTCATATTTAACTTCATGCCTTTTGGAAATCAGGTCATCTTTTACTCACTTAGCTATTCACAGTAACAGAAATTTTGACCAGGGGTGCCCAAACTTTTGCACGCCACTGTATATATCTTGTGCCTTCCGAATTGCTGCCAGAAATTACTGCCATTGCTGCTCTGTTTTCATCCTTGCCCATGTTCTTTTCAAATCAATTTTGACCAATTTTTCTTTCATGCCTCTCTAATTCTCTTTATTTCACATCTGACTTTAGCTTCTCCTTCTCTAATGTCAGGGTGAATTTGATCGTATTAAGATCACTTGCCCCTAAGGTTTCTTTGAACTTAAGTGACCTAATTAATTCCGGTTCATTACAACACCCAGTCCAGAATAACTGATCCCCAAGTGGTCTCAACCATGAACTGCTCTAAAAAAGCATCTTGTAGGCATTCTAGGAATTCCTCCTCTTGAGACCAACACCATCCTAATTTTTCTAATCACCTGCATGACAATCCCCCATGACTATTGTAACATTGCCCTTTCGGCACACATTTTCTATCTCCCATTGTAACTTGTGGATCACATACTTACTACTGTTTGGAGGTCTCTGTACAATTCCCATCAGGGATTTTTTTTTTACATGTGCTGTTCCTTAATTCTACCCACAGATTCCACACATTCCAACCCTATGCCAACTCTTTCTACTGATTCTATTTACTATTTTACCAACACAGCCACACATCCCACCACCAGCTTGTTCTTTCAAGAAGCATGTAAGTATCTGGGAAACAAGTGGACCTGCAGATGCTAGAAATCCAGAGAACTACACACAAAGTGCTGAAGGATCGCAGCATGTCAGGCAGCATCTATGGATGGGAATCAACATTTCCAGCCAAGACCCTTCAGCGGGACTCTTGACACCCACGTATCTGGAATATCAACAAGCAAAGGAAATAGAAAGTAGTGCGAAATAGGGAGAACCTTTGTCAAAATTTAGTTCAAGGCTTAAAAAAACCTGCCAAACAGAGCTCAATAGTTAACAAATACAACAAAGGCAATAAACACTTTTATCAATACCGACATTGACTTTTTTTTTATATAAAAATATCTTTGTACCATTTCAATCAGTAAAATTAACAAAGATACAGAACTGAAATGACAGCTTTAGAAAAGACTATTTACACTCAGACTCAGTTAGATTAACACTACCTCGGACAGGAGGAGGAAGAGGAATAACACACATGAAAAAAAAATCACACAAGTCAGATAAAACTTCTAAGTATATATTTTCATCAAAAATGAACAGTATTCATTGCTCCATGTGTGTATATGCAATCGTGGTAAGAAATACAGACCAGAAAACTTAAATGAGAGGCTAACTCAGAAATGAATCATCACTATGGAAGAAAACATTAACCAGTGGAATGAGTACGACCCTCCATGGGAGACATCCCAATGACCTGAGCAGACAAGATGTTGACAAGGAAGCATCGAGCACCTGACTGAGAGTTGGAGACCTCTTCCCAGAAACAGAGGGGTTCCTTGCAGAAATATAGGACAAGGTGGTCAACAATATGAAAAAAAAATCAAAAATACATGAAATACAAACAAACAAGGCAATAAATACCGAAAATGCCAAGAGAAACCAGACACTATCCAACACATTCCAGGATCCTGCAGCAGTTTAACTCAATCTGATTACTTATGCAGGTACAATCAAGTGGCAAATATATTTCACCAAAATCTTGCTTTAACACACAAACTTATGAGTGACAACTGTAACTTCATTAAGGCACTATAAATTCAGGCCTGATCCAGATAGGGACAGTATCTCACAATTTACATGATAATCAATACATTATTACAGATAGGATAATCTAAAATAACCGTCCAGATATATTATTACTGGAACAACTCCCTCAATAGATAAAATCATCCCAACACATACATGTTCCTCGACCACTGCAGCACCTCACAACAGGCATTGTTTGTGTCATCAGACAAATTATTTTCTTTGCCAATTAGCTTCTAAATGTTGCTACTCTGTCATTCGTTGCCACGCCTGGCTGCTGATTCCCTTCTCCTCATCATACATTCTTACCCTGACATTGATCCAAAGCCCCAAACTCTGCCCTGTGCAGACCCGCCTCTGGTTTCGGCCCCTGCTTCATTAAACATCCAACTGATGGTTTCCCATTCTGATTTCAGTCTTTGGAGGTCAGGAGTTGTGTTTGCAAGCAATCCTTTAGAAGCAGGGAAAATGACCCATAATGTGGAAATGAGCCCTGAATAAGGAGGTTAACTCCCAATGTCATTCTTCCTCAGACCAGAGATTTCAGAGGCGAAGAACATCTCAGACAGAACTGCAGTCAGCTCGACTTCTTCAATTTGCAGAGAATTCAAAGGAAACCTCTTCACCCACAGAGTAGTGCCTGTTTGGAACCCATCAGCACAGGGGGAGCAAGAGATGAACAACAGGGGAGGATTTCAAAGGACTGTCATGGAACAGAATCACTGGTAGGGTCCAGCTGGCCTGAGTTGACTCTCTACTGTACACTAGGTGTGTTATAAATTCACTAAATACTGGAGACAGAGTTCAAAATAGAACTGATTTATTTGTCTCAGATCCAGAATATTAAACTCCAGTCCTATTAAAGGTGAATATGCAGCAGAAGAAACTCCTCCCATGCCCAGTGACCAGGGTGCAGAACTGGGTGTGGTGAGCAGCAGCAATAATTGCAGATTTCAGCACCGACAGTCACTCTCAAAATTGTTTTCAGCAACTGTGATGGACAAATATCCAGCATGCAGCTTATTGAAACTTTCTCCCCGGTGTGAACCCAGTAGTGTGTCACAAGTGTAACACGCTGCAAGGTTTCACTGCTAATGTAATGGCCTCTCTGTAATGTTTCACTTCTGAGGTAATGGTTTTTCTGTAGCAGCAATGTTTAGGTTACGACTAGAGATAACAGGGTTTTGGAATGCGACACTATCCAATGACAGAAATGTTGTTCTTTCTTGTGAGTCTGGAAGAGAGATTTTCATGGTATTTTGCCGGGGAGAGATGAGAAGACACGAATGGAGAGAGTGGGTCCTTCTTTTTTTTTGTTTACTTCACTAACCCTGTCGTCAAAGAAAGAATTATAAAGCTGAATCGTTTAATCACATATTGTGTACCATTTGTTATTTCAGAGTACTGATTTGTAACAGGGGACACATCATGCAGCATCCACCCAAACAAGATTTCTTAAGCTTGGCCGGGCTGGGCGGCTATTTCCCCCTATATTAAGCTGCCAGCTGAAGGTTAGATAACTGAATGAATCCTTTCCCACATTCACAGCAGGTGTACAGCCTCCCCTCAGTGTGAACAATGACGCACATTTGGTTGGTTTGGCTGAGAGCATCTCCTCCCAGAGTCTAAACAGGAGATTGGCCTCTACCTAGTGTGAACTCGCTGGTGTCTCTGTAGTTGAGATGACTGAGTGAATCCCTTCCCACAGTCTGAGCAGGTGAATGGGCTCTCCCCAGTGTGAACTCGCTGATGTACCTTCAGTTGAGATGACCGAGTGAATCCCTTCCCACAGTCTGAGCAGGTGAACGGCCTCTCCCCAGTGTGAACTGACTGGTGTGCTTGTAAGATAGCGAACCATCTGAATCCCTTCCCACAGTCTGAGCAAGTGAATGGCCTCTCTCCTGTGTGAACTCGCTCATGTACCTTCAGTTCTGATGACAAAGTGAATTCCTTTCCACAGTCTGAGCAGGTGAATGGCCTCTCTCCAGTGTGAACTCGCTGATGTACCTTCAGAATAGATGACCTAATGAATCCCTTCCCACAGACTGAGCAGGTAAATGACCTCTCCCCTGTGTGAGCTCTCTGATGTACCTTATGTTGAGATGATTCAGTGAATCCCTTCCCACAATCTGAGCAGGTGAATGGCTACTCTCCAGTGTGAACTGACTGGTGTCTCAGTAGGTGAGGTGAGAAAGTGAATTCCTTCCCACAGACTGAGCAGGTGAATGGCCATTCTCCGGTGTGAATTGACTGGAATCTCAGTAATCGAGATGACAAAGTGAATCCCTTCCCACAGTCTGAGCAGGTGAACGGCCTCTCCCCAGTGTGAACTGACTGATGCACCTTCAGTTGGGATGAGCAAGAGAATCCCTTCCCACAGTCCGAGCAGGTGAATGGCTTCTCTCCAGTGTGAACTCTCTGATGTACCTGCAGATTAAATGACAGAGTGAATCCCTTCCCACAGTATGAGCAGGTGAACGGCCTCTCTGCAGTGTGATCTCGCTGGTGAGCCATGAGGCCAGATGACCGAGTGAATCCTTCACCACAAATTCAGCAGAGAACCAACCTCTGCCCAGTGTGAACTGACTGGTGTGTCCACAGGTGGGAAGACTGACTGAATCCCTTCTCACCCACAGAACAGATTAATGGCCTTGCCCTGTGTGAACTGCTGATGTACCTTCAGTTGAGATGACCGAGTGAGTCCATTCCCAATGTCTGAACAGATGAATAGCCTCTCCCCTGTGTAAAATTATGGGCAAGTCAGTAGGTCAGATGATCGAGTGAATCCCTTGCTCCACTTCTTAAATGTCTGGACAGAGACAGCAAAACTTGTGTGTTGTGTTCTGGATTACCGTAGACAAATTCCTTGTCATTTTTAACCTGTAAAAAGATTTACAAAATCCATCAATGGGTGTTGGACAACATTTCAGATGAGATCACTTGAGTTGTCAAGGTGTGATCTGACATCACACTGTTACAGTGAAGTTCAACCTAAGTTGGAGAGAGAAATTATCTTCTGAGTGGGCACAGAGCTGGTATCTGGAATGACCATCAAATTCTCTGATGCTCTTCCTGTCTGTATAAGAATGGGGCATTTCTGCCATCTCCAACCTGTGTCCTGGCTCAGCTTGACTCTCTCCATTGGTATTATTCCATGTTCCTGCTGGCTGCATGGGTGCCTGGCCCCACAGTAACTGAAACAATCAAATACAAATTAGCCGGCAGTGCAGTCCACGCACCCAGCACTCTCTGTGTAAAAAAACTTACCCCTGACATCCCCTCGGTATCTATTTCCAAGCACCTTAAAACAATGCCCCTCGTATTAGCAATTTCAGCCCTGGGAATAAAACCTCTGGCTATCCACACCAACAATGCCCCTCATCATCTTATACAACTAAAAAAGGCTCCAAACATAAACAAGGACATTATACATTGAACATTTGTTAGCAGTATACAAAATTATGAGGGTATAGATAGGGTTAATGCAAGCAGCTCTTTCCACTGAGGTTGGGTGAGATGACAACCAAGTTCATTGGTAAGTGGGGAAGGTGAAAATTTAAGGGGAACGTTTGGAAAAGCTCTTTACTGAAATGGTCAAGAGAGTGTGGAATGAGATGCCTGCACAAGTGGTGAATATAAGCTCAGTTTCACCATTTAAGATACGTTTGGATGGGAGCCTGGATGGTAGAGGTATGCAGGGCGATGGTCCCGGTGCAGGTAGTTGCATTAGACAGCCTTAATGTTTTTTCAGCATTGACTAACAGTCTGAGGAATTTAGAGGAACAAAATATCCAGGGCATCAATATCTCTTGAAAACCAAGGTTCCCTGCGCCAGTTACCTTTCAATTTTTAATTTGGCAGGCCCATACAAACTCTACACCCTCAAACTTTCACTTCTGAAGTCCTCCCAAATACCAAGTACTCTTTTGCCAAAAAACAGCCTGTCCCAAACCACACTTGTCAGATCCTTTGATACCATCAAAATTGACCTTTCTCCAATTTAGAATCTCAACACATTCATCGCACCATGCTCAACCGTTTGATTGCTGACTCTATCTGAGGTCTGAACAACAGCTGACTGGTGTCAAGAAAACAAACTCTCCCTCATTGTCACAAGAACAAAGGAGCTGATTGTGGACAACAGGAGAAATGGAGACAGGCTAACCCCTATTGACATCAAGCGATCTGGGGTTGAGAGGGTGAACAGCTTTAAGTTCCTTGGCATAAACATCACCGAGGATCTCACATTGTCTGTACATACCGGCTGTGTTGTGAAAAAAGCACCTCTTTCCCCTCAGACGGTTGAAGAAGTTTGGGATGGGGCCCCACATTCTGAACTTCCTGCAGGGACATAATTGAGAACATCCTGACTGGCTGCATCACTGCCTGGTATGGGAACTGTATTTCCCTTAATCGGAGGAACCTGCAGAGAGTGGTGCAGACAGCCCAGCACATCTGTAGATGTGAACTTTCCACTATTCAGGACATTTACAGAGACAAGTATGTAAAAAGGCCCCAAAGGATATTGGGGACACAATTCACCACAACCAAAAACTGTTCCTGCTGCTACCATCCAGGAAACGGTACCACAGCAAAAGGAGCAACAGGCTCCGGGACATCATCTTCTACCAGGCCATCAGACTGATTAATTCATGCTGATACAATTGACTGTCCTATGTACAAACTATTTATTATAAGTTATTAGAAATTACACATTGCACATTTAGAGGGAGACATAACGTTAAGATTTCTGCACCTCATGTATATGAAGGATGTATGGAATAAAGTCAATTCAATTCAATTCACCCTCTCCACTATCTGTTCTGTCATTCTGGCTCCCATTCCTCCTACAACTTATTTTAACCACATCACCCCCTCCCCCCACGCGAGCACTAGCAAGCCTTACCACTGGGATATTAGTCCCCTCTTGTTCTGTTCCCCTAACTAACGAGTCCCCGATCATGCCTCTGACTTTCCTCTGCCAGGTAATCCCCCCAACAGTTTCTAAAGTGGTCCACCTGCTGTTGTGCGGGATAGCAACAAGAGTACTCTGCGATAGCTATTTAAACTCATTCCCCTTCCTGGTTCTCACCCAGTTTCCTGTGTCCTGCACCTTGGGTGTAACTCACCTCTCTTCATGTCATATCTATAACCCCCTCTGACTGCCAGATGATCTGGAATTCATCCATTTCAAGTTCCAACTCCTTAAAGTGCAGGGTTACAAGCTGCAGCTGGATGCACATCTTGTTGGTGAGGGCATCAGGGTCACTGAAGGTCGCCCCACCTTCCCACCAATGTCCTCTCTAATTTGTAATGACCAGTGTGCACATAAATCTTGTACTGTGCATTTTTTTACCCAGTGACAACACGTGCACAGTGAATTTTATATAGAGAGGTATTCATTTTAACAGCTCGCAATTCTCTGTCGATAAGAACTTTGATATCCTCTGGGTTCGATCAAGTTCACCTGCACTCTCACACAACCTATGTTAGCAGGCCTGTTACTGGTGATGAAGGAATTTCTTACCAGAGATTTTGCACATTGCCCATGTGGTTTGCTTGCTAAATTATGCTTTAAAAAGCCAGATTTCCAAATATCACTCCACTTCTTCCCACTTGTAAATTCTGCAGAAACTTTTGCATCACCACAATACACACAGGTAACACCAGTTTCTATATTGTACACAAATATTTCCCCTGAATCCTCCTGAGGAATTGAGGATATATATAAAAAAAAAAACATTTTGAACCTATGTAACCTCTGGTTGAAAGAATAATTGGGACTGAATAGGAATTTTTTTAACTGAAGTAAACTCTGTCTTCAGCGGTTAGCTAAGACAGACTCATTACTAGTTCTCTGCAGCTTGCAGAGAGACAGACTGAGAGCTGATAACATTATACATTGTACTCTCATTAGTTGATAACATTATACATTGTACCCTCGTTTGAGTAAAGGGAGGAGGACTCACTGATAAGGACAGGAATGAACATCTGTCTGTAATTAAGTCAGGGCTTTGCAAAGGGAATAACTGGGAAGTACTGAACAGTACATCCGTAAGTAGTTAGATTAGATTAGATTAGATTTTTTTAGATTAGATTATGAGGACACTCAGTTCTCGTTTAAAAACTTTATTTAGCAAACTCTCTTATCCAAGTAATTAAGTTTTGCACCAACAGACTTGATTGGCGTACCAGTTCCAATAACGTCTTGCGAGAGTAATGTATGCGGCTTACTATATATAAGTATATGGCTGTAACCCGACTAAGTCAGTCCACTTTTCAGATGGTGGCAGTGCTTACATGCCTTCCCTTTGACAACTGGGTCTCAAACATCCTGCAGGAGAATATGCAATAAACTGTGGAGACAATAAGAAGCTGGTGTCCCAAGTTTTATTCAGATTCAACTTTAACATTTGGTGTCACGAACAGGATCCCAATACAGGGAGTGCCAAGCAGACAGGCTGAGTAAGTGGCTGGACCACTCTGGGGACTGCAGAGACCAACCGGGCGCCCAATAGGTATTTTACCTTTTGTCGCTCTCCGTTAGTTCCTTTGGAGGTTCCGTCCCCCGCCCAAGGCTGATCTCATACCTTGACGGGATTGGGAAAAAATCTGTCGGGAGACTCGTATAAGGAAGTCAAAATTTTACTAAGTGGGCAGGAGGCAGACGCGCTGGGTAAATTACTAAGAGAACATGGGTCAATTGCAGTCGATTGATACCAGTGGGCCAGGAGCAGCCCTACACAGTATGTGTGAGAGTTTTCCAGACAAGGAAAAGGATTTGTGAATACTGAGTGCAGCGCTGAATAAGAAATTGGGAACAAAATATGGCCACTGGGAGGCAACCTGGGGTATTACCTCATGAGAACAAGCAGTAAATTTGATATGGAAAAAGAACTGTGGAAAGAAGTAGAAATTGTTGAAATGGGAATGGAAGGAAAAGGCAGATGTAAAGAGGAACAGTATATTATTAGCAAGTTGGAGGAAAACTGCATGTGAGATTGGGATGGGGTATGTACTGCAGAAGGAACGTCAAAGGTTGGGAGACGCTAAAACCGGAGTGTGAATGGGTGGATGGGCACCGGAAACGAGAGCAGAAAAAACAATGTAAACAAAGCAAGGCCGGCCTAGATAGGAGAGAAGGGCAGGAACATCACACTAAACTTCGAACTACATCGAACAGACTGCAAACGTGTTACTGAAGGAACTGAGTAGCAGGACTCTCTCGGACTAAAGGAGAATGTATTGGTTGATGGTGGTATTTGTGTTTATGTCCTTGAGAAGGCTCACCCCAGCATCTGGGGTCCCCCATGCTAACACCTTTCTGTCTCTCTGTCATGCCTATGCCGAACAGGTAGAACTAGGGCCTAACAACAGGAATTCTGCAGATGCTGGAAATTCAAGCAACACACATCAAAGTTGCTGGTGAACGCAGCAGGCCAGGCAGCATCTGTAGGAAGAGGTGCAGTCGACGTTTCAGGCCGAGACCCTTCGTCAGGACTAACTGAAGGAAGAGTGAGTAAGGGATTTGAAAGTGGGAGGGGGAGGGGGAGATCCAAAATGGTAGGAGAAGACAGGAGGGGGAGGGATGGAGCCAAGAGCTGGACAGGTGATTGGCAAAAGAGATATGAGAGGATCATGGGACAGGAGGTCCGGGGAGAAAGACAAGCGGGGCGGGGGGGGGGGGGGGGGGGAGGAGACCCAGAGGATGGGCAAGAGGTATATTCAGAGAGACAGAGGGAGGAAAAGGAGAGTGAGAGAAAGAATGTGTGCATAAAAATAAGTAACAGATGGGGTACGAGGGGGAGGTGGGGCCTCAGCAGAAGTTAGAGAAGTCGATGTTCATGCCATCAGGTTGGAGGCTACCCAGACGGAATATAAGTTGTTGTTCCTCCAATCTGAGTGTGGCTTCATCTTTACAGTAGAGGAGGCCGTGGATAGACATGTCAGAATGGGAATGGGATGTGGAATTAAAATGTGTGGCCACTGGGAGATCCTGCTTTCTCTGGCGGACAGAGCGTAGATGTTCAGCAAAGCGGTCTCCCAGTCTGCGTCGGGTCTCGCCAATATATAAAAGGCCACATCGGGAGCACCAGACGCAGTATATCACCCCAGTCGACTCACAGGTGAAGTGTTGCCTCACCTGGAAGGACTGTTTGGAGCCCTGAATGGTGGTAAGGGAGGAAGTGTAAGGACATGTGTAGCACTTGTTCCGCTTACACGGATAAGTGCCAGTAGGGAGATCAGTGGTGAGGGATGGGGGGACGAATGGACAAGGGAGTTGCGTAGGGAGCGATACCTGCGGAATGCAGAGAGAGGTGGGGAGGGAAAGATGTGCTCAGTGGTGGGATCCCGTTGGAGGTGGCGGAAGTTACGGAGAATATTACGTTGGACCCGGAGTGTGGTGGGGTGGTAGGTGAGGACCAGGGGAGCGCTATTCCTAGTGGGGTGGCGGGAGGATGGAGTGAGAGCAGATATACGTGAAATGGGGGAGATGCGTTTGAGAGCAGAGTTGATAGTGGAGGAAGGGAAGCCCCTTCCTTTAAAAAAGGACATCTCCCTCGTCCTGGAATGAAAAACCTCATCCTGAGAGCAGATGCGGCGGAGACGGAGGAATTGCGCGAAGGGGATGGCATTTTTGCAAGAGACAGGGTGAGAAGAGGAATAGTCCAGATAGCTGTGAGAGTCAGTAGGCTTATAGTAGACATCCGTGGATAAGCTATCTCCAGAGACAGAGACAGAAAGATTTGGAAAGGGGAGGGAGGTGTCGGAAATGGACCATGTAAACTTGAGGGCAGGATGAAAGTTGGAGGCAAAGTTAATAAAGTCAACGAGCTCAGCATGCGTGCAGGAAGCAGCGCCAATGCAGTCGTCGATGTAGCGAAGGAAAAGTGGAGGACAGATACCAGAATAGTCACGGAACATAGATTGTTCCACAAAGCCAACAAAAAGGCAGGCATAGCTAGGACCCATACGAGTGCCGATAGCTACACCTTTAGTTTGGAGGAAGTGGGGGGAGCCAAAGGAGAAATTATTAAGAGTAAGGACTGAATCCGCGAGACGGAGCAGAGTGGTGGTAGAGGGGAACTTTTTTTTTGGAGTGTTTGCTTTCCTATTGTTTGAATATTTGTGGAGAATACGGGAAACCTCGTGGGTTAACAGACAAGCATTTGCTCTACAGCTATAGCACGGCCGCTTTAGACAATGGGGACTCTGGTAAGTAGTTGCTAGGTGTGACTCGCCTGCCATTTTTGCCACTTCAGCTCAAACATCCTCTTTATTTCTTTCTATAGATCGGCCTGCTTTGGCCATAAACTTCTGGCATCTTATACTCACTATTTTATTCCAGCGTGAGTCACATGACAGATTTTGAAAAAAGCTAGTACTGGAGAAAGCCACAGTCAGAGACATAAAATGTCAGTGTTAAACAATTAAAAAGTGATAAAATCAAGGGGCTGAGGGCTAACTACGTGACCATGAGGAATGAACACTCAAACTCAATTCGGTTGTTTGGTTTTCCTCTCTAACGTAGTCTAGAGGAAAATCTTCAAAAGCGAATATTGAAACCTCCTGATTGGTTAACCTTGACACGGCGTGAAAGAACCAGGGCCAAATTTACAGAAATTAAAAAAGAAGCGAGGCCAAGCTTCCGTGGGCGGTGGTAAAAGGGAGTCGAGAAGGAGACGAAGACATGCAGAAAGGGGAAATCAATTCGCTTTCGAGTTTGAAACCTGTAAATGGACAGAGGTGGAGGTAGCAGGATTCGTCGTGCAAGGGGAGCGCCAGAATAAAGGTGGCGGGAATCACTATCACTGAGAAATTCGCCGAGGTATCGAGGCTTTACCCATCAATCAAATCCCTGATGGTGGCCGTTTTATATTAATCGCTCTAAAGCTCCCTCGGCGTTCAGTTGACAATGCCTGTTTCCCAGATCCTGCTCTTCTCCCAGTACCGAGTACAGTACCCTTTCAACAAGCATGCACTCCTTTGACGCATCTGCGAGTTGTACTTTACTATTTTTAAATCTCCAGAAATGTGCTATCTGAAAAGTTTGGTTATTCTCAGTTTCCAGCTTATCTCTACCCTGAGGACCGTGGAGCAGAGAGACAGTAATTCATTTATTATCTTTGCTTGTTTCCCAGTGAATTTAGTGGCGATGGTGATCCTGTCCCGGGGAAAGTGCGGTCTCTCCAGCTGCGCCACTCTCTACCTGGTGGCCACGGCAGCGGCGGATCTACTGACCATCGTGTTTGCGGTGATATTGTGGCGGGTCGGTTATTATTACTTCCCCGGGATTTTCCTGGACATCACCCCCGTGTGCAGTGTGATCTCCTTCCTGGGAGAGGCAGCAACAGAAAGTTCTGTCTGGTTCACCGTCACTTTTACGTTTGATCGGATTGTCGCCATATGCTGCTCGAAGTGGAAAACAAAGTATTACACCGGGAAAACTGCGGCTGCGGTTCTGACAGCCACCGGCGACCTTCTCTGTTTTAAAAATATGTCTAACTTCTTTATATATCGTCCCGCGAAAGTGATCAACAATATACCCTGGGACTGTATTCGAAAGCCGGGCCACGATACGGATCCCGGGGGGTGGGATATAGCTGGTTTTCTACCGTCCTAACGCCATTACTCCCGTTCGTGCTAATACTCCTGTTCAACGCTCTGACAGTCAGACACATTTTAGTGACTAGTCGTGTCCGTAAGGGGCTGAGGGGTCAGAGCAAGGCGGAGAACCGCAGTGACCCGGAGATGGAGAGCAGGAGGAGGTCTGTGATCTTACTTCTCACCATCTCCGGAAGCTTCAAAATCCTGTGGTCGGTGAGTGTTGCCGAATTTCTTTACATCACCATTGCCCGATTGGATCCAAGTAATTACAACTATTCGGAATACATATTTGAACAGTCCGGAGACATGCTGATGATATTAAGTTGCTGCACAAACACTTTTATTTTTGGGGTAACTAAGTCTAAGTTCAGAGAGCAGTTCATCAGCGCAGCGAAATATCCGCTCACGTCAATTGTTAAACTAATTAAACAAAATATCTAAGTTTGTCTCCCTGGCAATCACAGTGTGTCCCATCTTGACACTGCAACACTGCCGGTCACTGGAGAACGTAGCAGCGTGAGAATAAAACTGGCTGAGTGGCCGAGAGAGACACAGCACGAGAACGGCCACGACATCCACCTCCTACCAGTTATTAAACTCATCCAAAGTTTAGATTTATTTGTTCACCATACTCCCGCTGTCGTCACCGCTGCACCTCCCGACAATGTATCCTGCGGGTATAGTAAATGCACATCCGTCAATTTTCCATCGCAAAGTGAACGGGCGGAATTCTCAGTGATCTGATCGAGCCTGGTACGTGCTGGGAGAGATGAGACAGCGCCGCAAAAAGATTTAACTGATTGCATCCAACATACTATGAAAAGGCCACATCCACGTATACAAATATCCTAACTTCAACTGACGGTGTCCAATGAGCTGGCATCAAAATCGTGGTGTGTTTACTCGCACAAGCAATGACTGTCCAGGGTCCAATTAGCATCTGCATAAAGTCTATTTCTGAAGGTCTATTGATGTCCTTGTGAGAAAGGCGCCTTTCTTCCTTGGACACTCCCAGGGTGTGTTATACCGGGTAGGAAAGACGTTCAATGAACGCAACGCGGTAGGAGCTCTCGTTAGGCACTTTATCAATACTTTGAGAAAAGGGATCATTGTTAATTAACTCGGCCGAATGACATGAGATAAGACCATTGGACCGAAGGATAACTGGGTCATTAGTTCCTCTGCCGTTCTTTCCTGGGTGACCTGTTTGTCAACCCCAGTCTGCTCGCGTCTATCAGAAACCGTTAACACTCTGAACATCAAGAACTATTCAACTTTTTTTTTCTTAAGTACAGAGAACTTACACGATCAGTGGAATTAAATTTGATCTCACTTGAAATACAAGCCAGCATTGAATTTACTTTCGTTACAGCCGAAATAACGTTCCCGGCATCCGGAAGTTGAACTCATAAGTCAATGTCCATCTCGTCTTCCTGAGTTTTCCCTCCGGTTAAAAAAAACCTTCAAACCATTACTCCGAAGTGCATGTCCCACTCCCCTGTTACGTCATTGCCTACTCTGTCAAATTGAACATCTTTCTGTCGTCTCACTGCAAGTAAACTTTGTCATCTGAATCCCATCATGAGCTGACTCATGTCCCAATTGTTCCCCGGCACATCGCTGCATCCCTTATATAACGTCAGCTGCCTCCTGGCCTTTCGATTCCCTGCTCTTCGATAAGGGCAAAACCATCTCCGCTGCAGTTTTCCAAAACACCCTCGGCTAGGGCAGGTCAGGATCTGACGGCATTCAAGACCAAATCAGTAATAAAAGCAACTCATTTGTTATTTCAGTCTTTTGTATAAGAATGAAACAAAAAAGAGAATTAGCAGTGTTCACGAATTTAGAGTAAGCCTTGCACATGCGCTTCGCATTAGATAAACCTGTTGTGGAGAAATGCTTAGCACTACAGGGATGGGGAAGTGACCGTGAAGGGAGAGACAGTGTAGAGAGAGAAGGGAAAGAGAGAGAGAGAGAGAGAGAGAGAGAGAGAGAGAGAGAGAGAGAGAGAGAGAGAGAGAGAGAGAGACTGGAGTGAGCGAAAATTGGAGAAAAGAGAATCTGGGGGACAGAGATATTGGTGAGAGAATGAGAGAGAGACTGGGGAGAGAAACGTGGGAGAGGGACGGGAAGTGTGGAAAGCAGAGACTGATACAGGGGCGAGAGTTTAGGTGAGGATAAAGGGCAGAGGGCGACAGACTAAGGGAGAGAGAGAGATAAACTGAGTGAGAGAAGGAGCGAGACTGTGGAGAGACAGACTGGGGGATAGAGAGAAGGGAAAGAGGGACGAGGACATTCGGAGTGAGAGAGACCAGGGCTTGAATGGTCGAGGGTGACAGAGTGGGAACAGAGAAACTGAAGGCGAGAGACAGAGTGGAAGGAGTGTGGGAGAATGGACTGAGAGAGACAGCGGGAGGGATTGGTAGAGAGCGACTGGGAGTTAGGGACTTCGGGAAAAGTAAGAATAAGAGAGAGTGGGAGGATAGCGAGAAGGGGGTGGGGTGGTGGCACAACGAGGGACCAGGGTTGGAGAGTGGGCGTGGAGAGATTGACAACGGGAGAGAGACACATGCAAAATGCAGGAGGAGCTCAGCAGCCCAGGCAGATCTATGGGAAAACGTACAGTTGACGTTCCGGGCAGAAACCCTTCGGCAAGACTGGAGTAAAAAGTGCTGAGGAGTGAATTTAAAAGGTAGGGGGGAGGGCGGGGAGAGAGAAACACCGGGTGACAGGTGAAACCTGAATGGGGAGGGCTGCAGTAAGGAGCCTGGAAGTTGATTGGTGATAGTGACACCGGGACATTGAGGAATGAAAGAGACAGCAGGAGCACAACAGGGAGGCAGTGGGCTGGCAAGAGATAAGGTGAGAGGGGAGAAACATAGAAACATAGAAATACAGAAACATAGAAAACCTACAGCACAATACAGGCCCTTCGGTACACAAAGCTGTGCCGAACATGTCCTTACTTTAGAACTACCTAGGCTTACCTATAACCCTCTATTTTTTCCAAGCTCCATCCAGGAGTCTCTTAAAAGGCGCCATCGCTTCCGCCTCCAGCACGGTTGTCGGCAGCCCGTTCCACGCACTCACCACTCTCAGTATATATATATATATATATATATATATAAAAAACTTACCCCTGACATTTCCTCTGACCTTAAGAAAGGGGATGGAGAATGGTGAAAGCCGGCCGTGGGCATTGCCAGAAGTTTGAGAAATTGATGTTCATGCGATCAGATTGGAGACTATCCAAAAGCAATACAAGGTTTTGTTCCTTCAGCCTAAGTGTGGCCTCATCGCAACAGTGGAGGAGGCCATAGATGTACATATCGGGATGGGAATGGGACGACGAATTAAAATGGGTGGCCACTGAGAGACCACGCTTGATCTGGCGACGAGAGCGTAGATACTGAACAAAGCAGTCTCCCAGACTATGTTATATGTCACCGATATGCAGAAGGCCACACCGGGCGCAACGGACACAGTAACTGAATCCAACAATATCGAAATGTTGCCTCACCTGGAGGTACTGTTTCACGCCCTGAATGGTAGTGAGGGAGGAGATGTATGGACAGGTGTAGTGCTTGATCCGCTTGCAAGGATAAGTGGCCAGAGGAGATTAGGGGAAGGGGCGGATGGACAAGGGAGTCGTGTTGGGAGCGATCCCTGCAGAAAGCAAAAAGTGGGGAGGGGTTGTAAGGTAAAGAATTGCTGAGGGCCTCCAACTTCTTTCAACAATCAACATCCCAGCTTCTTACTTCATCCCTACCCCTCCAGGGTTCACCTATCAACTGTTATTTCTCTCTCACATCCCCCACCTTTTAAATCTACTCCTCAGCTTTTCCCCCACTCCTTCCGAAGGATGTCGGCCCGAAACAGCCACTATACTCTTCTCCATAGGTGCTGCCTGGCATGCTGAGTTCATGCAGAATTTTGTGTGTGTTATTCCGATTTCCAGCATCTGCAGCTTTCCTCTTGTTTGTGAGGGTAGAGAAAGATTGTTTTAGAGGCGGGATAGAGCGGAAATATCTGGGGGAAATAGGAAGACGAGAGATGGAAAGACTGGAGAGGATGATAGACACTGGGGGTTGAGAGAGACTGGGATGAGGGAAGGTGGGAAACGTGAGTCGAAGAAAAGGCTTACGTATCTTGAGTGTCTCAAGGGCTTTCTGGGATTTGCATTTCCACGATTCTAAAGTCCTTCGGAAACATTCAACCCTTCCTGTCTCACTAAACCCTCCATTCCAGTCTCGTCGAACCCACACCTTCCCAAACCGCATCCTTTCTCTGCCTCCTGCCAGCCCGTCTTCGTGACCATCACCTCCCTTCCCCTCTCTGTTAACTCCTACTTCCCTCTCCGTCATCAGAAGGCCAGGTCTTGGCGAGTAGGATTATGAAAACCCCCAAGACGTTGTGAAGAGGATGAAGAGAGTGAGGGTAGTTCGGGTCAGGGATAGAAGATAAAACATGCGCTGGAGTCGGCGAGGTGGGGCAAGTCCTTAATGATGACTTTACTTCCGTATTCGCCAGTGAGAGTAGTCTTGAAGTTTGTGAAGGCAGCGTTATATCCTCTTGCGTGGTCAGGATATAACCCAGATTAATGCTGGAAGAGGAGTAAAAGATTATGTTTTAAAGCAAGATTTTCGTGAATGATGATTTCCACTTGATTATCCTTGTGTAAGTAATCGGAATGAGTTTAACTACTACAGGATGATGTAATAAGCTTGACTGTTCCTTGTTTCTGTTGGAATTTTATGCATTTATCGTCTCCAAGTCTTAGACTTTTATTATGTTTTTTTAAATATATTTTTTTTGAGTGTAGAGTTCTCACTGTGTCAGAAGGCTGCGAGTGGCGGGGGGTCCGCGAGAAGAGGGGTGGCCGTTAGCGTGTGCTATAACTGCGGTAAAGAGGGACATTTTTGGAGAGAATGTGAGTGGCACGGGGTGCGCTATAACTGTGGGGAAGAGGGTCACTTCCAGCAGAAATGTGGGCAGCAGGGAATCCCTCCGAGGGGGAGTCCCCGGGCATCCAAGCAGGGAGAGGTGTCGGGAAATTTAGAGGAGACCCAGTGAGGGAACGGTCTGGTGTCTCTGGGGGAACACGATGTACCAAGGAACCCCGAAAGCGAAAGACCCGATTCCAGAAGGAGTAATGGGTCCCCGATGCAGCGTGCCGCTATACGGGGTCGCAAGTCGCGTTACTATACCGTTGGTTTTACAACCAGTGTTTAAAGCATTTGTCCGTGACCCCATTCAGTGCACTGGAGAACTGGCGCGTCAGTGCTGGTGATTATGCGTATGACGCGTATTTGTCAGAGAGACTGGAGTTTTCAGTAGCCGATGTGGGGTTGTCCGAAGTTCGGGAGACGTTAATGCTGGTTTGTCCGGACCTGGTTGAGACGGGGGGTGCTTCAATTCTTGTGGGGACCAACACCCCTGTGGTGCGGAGGCTCATGGGGGCCTGCCAGGAAAGGGCAGGTGAGAACTTTTTCGAGACCCGGTCTGTGCACCCAATGTTTTGAGCTGCTTTTGTGGCAGTGCGGAGCCACCCTGGGCCGGATACTGAACGTAAGCGAGGGACTGTGTGGTGCACCCAGTCGAAGCCTAAGGCAATAAGGCCCGGGGAAGTAGCGAGGGTGATGGGAACCCCCAGATTTCCCTGTGTGCTTGATGGTGAGGCCTTTTAGTGGACCTCGAGGGAGAGTAAAGATTTCCGGCTGGGGTGCTGGTGAGGCCCGAAGTGCAGAGGCCCTCGGTGGTACAGGCGAACAGGATTTCTGTGATTGTCAGAACAGCACAATGAGAGAAATCTCCTTTAAGAGAGGGTTGCCGCTGGCACATCTGTTCCCGGTAACTGTAATGTCGCGCTCCCCCTTGAGGCCTGCTGGAGGGATACGATTGGAAAACATAGAGAAGCTGACTGCTGAGGCTTTTAACTTTGGGAACTCGCCGGTGTCGCCGGGTTGGAAGAAGAGGCTGGTGGAGAAGATGTTGCAGCTGGAAGATGTTTTTTCCCTTGGCGATTACGTTGTGGGTTGTTTCAAGAGCACTCGCCGCACCATCCGGGTGACTGAGGACACGCCGATCAGAGAGAGGTCGCGGCGACTGTCCCCTGCCGATGCGGAAAATGTGCGCCAGCACCTGCGTAAGTTGAAGGAAGCAGGGATCATCTCTGAATCATGAAGCCCTTATGCATCTCCAATAGTAATGGCCCGGAAGAAGAACGGAAAGGGACGCATGTGTGTGGACAATAGGACTCTAAACCGGCGCACTGTCCCCGACCAGTATACAGTCCCGAGCGTCGAAGATGCGCTGACCTGTCCCAGTGGAGCGAAGTGGTTCAGTGTTCTGGATTTGAGGAGTGAATACTACCAGATCCCGATGAGCGATGCCGATAAAGAGAAGATGGCATTTATATGCCCTCTGGGATTTTCCCAGTTTGAAAGAATACGTCAGGACATATCGGGAGCCCCTGTCACTTTCCAGAGGGTCATGTGGAAGAAGGTGGGGGATATGAATTTGTTTGATGTGTTGGTGTACTTGGATGACTTGATAGTATTTAGATACACCTTTGAAGAGCATAAAGCGAGGCTACTGAAGATGCTAAGCCGACTGAATGAGGAAGGGTTAAAACTCTCCCTGGACAAGTGCCAGTTCTGCAAGACGTATGTTAGCTATGTTGGGCACATAATCTCGCGGGATGGAGTAGTTAATACCCGGCTAAGATAGAAACGATGACAACGTAGCCGGAGATTCGTGAAGGGCTACGCCAAAGTGAGTCACCCCTTGAACCAGCTTCGGCCTGGTTACCCTCCCTTGGGGCAGAAAAGGAAAAGGGGAATGCAGACCGGAGATTATCTCTACCGAGCGGAACCTTTTGGACAGAGGTGGGATGCAAAATGTAAGGAGGCTTTTAAATTGCTGAAAGAGTTGCTGACCCAGGCGCCTGTGCTGGCTTTTGTGGAACCCCGGTTACCTTATGTACTACACACCGATGCCAGCCGAGAGGGATTAGGGACTGTCTTGTATCAAGATCAGGGTAGCCGGTTGAGGCCTGTAGCGTTTGTCATCCGAAGCTTGTCGCCCTCCAAGAGGAACTATACCACCCACAATTTGGAGTTCCTACCGTTGAAATGGGCATGGTCGATAAGCTGAGTGACTATCTCTACGAGGCCAAGTTTGAGATGAAGACAGACTGTTGTCACATGGTCACTTTACATCCTGACGTCCGCGAATTGGATGCTGCAGGCCATCGGTGGTTGGCGGCCTTGTCGTCTTATGATTTCAGCCTGAACTACCGGCCGGGGAGCCAGAACGTCGATGCCGACGCTTTGTCCCGACGGGTGCATCAGGAACTGGAGAGTGACCAGGAGTGGGAGAGCGTTACTGACCCTGCGGTGAAGGTCATGCTTCAGTTCGCTATGACTGTGAAGGCTGACGAAAAGGAGATGCCGGTTCGCGCAGTGGACCCACTGGGGGCTTCTGACGACGCCCTACCCCCTGTTTACTGTGACCTGACTGCTCTGAAGACCAAGCAGCTGCTGGAATTGAGTCCGGGGGAAGTGGCTGCTGCTCAGCGAGATGGTCCGGGCATTGGCATCGTTTGATACGCGGTAGATAAGGGGGATATGGCCTGGGCGGTGAAGAAGAAACACGTTTCAGTGCCTCCGTTACTGAGGGAGTGGCCTCGGTTGAAGTTGAGGAAACAAATTTTATACCGGGTAACGTCATCCCCGGACCGATCTCGGTGTTGGCAGTTGGTCCTGCCTGAGAAGTATCAGAAGATTGCCTTGAAGTCACTGCGCGATGAGTCTAGACATTTGAGGATGGAGACCTATGGGTTACTCAAGGACAGGTGTTACTTGCGTCGAATGAAGTCGGAGTTTTAAGAGTACTGCAAGTCGTGTATTCGCTGCATCCGCCGGAAAACACTGCCAGTGAAGGCTCTTCCTTTCTCACTCTTGCAGAGTGCAGGGCCCTTGAACCTGGTGTGTATGGATTTTCTGTCTATAGAACCCGATGCCAGCAACACGGCGAATGTCTCAGTCATCACGGACCACCACACCAGATATACTCAGCTCTTCCGACCAAGGACCAGAGGGCGACTACGGTGGGAAAAGCGTTATGGGTGAGTATTTCTTGCATTATGGCCTTCCCCGGCGGATACACAGTGATCAAGGACGGGACTTTGATAGTAAGCTCATCTATGAGTTACTGGACATGCTGGGAGTTGAGGAATCGAGGACCACGCCTTATCATCCGCAGGCCGGTCCCCAGGCGGAGAGGTTTAATCAGACCTTGTTAGACATACTCGGGACTCTGGAGGTCAGCAAAAAGAAATGAAGGAGTCAACATATTGGACATTTGTTTCACTGTTACAACTGTACAAGCAATAAAGCTACTGGGTATTCGCCCTGTTATCTGATGGTTGGGCGTGAGGCGAGGCTGTCCATTGACCTCTTTTTCGGGATTGACGCGGGTGAGGTGCAGCCGAAGTCTTATCTGAAGTATATGTCTGATATGAGGAGAGAGCTGAAAAGGGCTTACGAAATAGGCTGGGACGGCGGCCGCCAAGCAGAATCGGGAAAGTAAGAGGAGGTATGACCAGTGTTACGTGGGCGACAACAATGGATATGGAATTGAGACAGGTTTTTATAAACAAACATAAACATTTATTAAAGACTGATCAAAAATAGTGAAAATTAAAAAAAAAAGGACTAACTTAACCGGAAGTAAACTGCTCTACGGCAATTTAACAAACCACCAAACTCTGGAATTGTTCTTACAGTGGTAAATGCGAACACAGTCTTAAAGTGGCAAATTGGAAAGTTCGAGTGATTTATACAGTCAATTAGGAGAGGCCTCCCTGAAGTACAGAATTCCTCGAGCACGTGACGTTACTGCTGATCCCAGCAGAAATATGCCTTGTACGAAGGATTCGCAACGAAGGAAAATAAAACGGTTCAAAGGAATTGACCTTCTTCTCTGGAAGGTGAACACTGCACCAAACTTTCCTGCTCTTGCAGATGTTATCTCAGATGCAGGCCACTATTGTTGAACGAAGATTCAATAAGGTCGATCCTTTATAAAACTACGGAACGACAGCAACTTTCCCCAGTCGTTCGGGTTCCCGTACATTGGTAAGGTTTTCACTCTCCAATACTGGACTGTAAAGGCGAATCAAAGATGCTACAAACAAAGACTGGCAGCGATTGGTGAAACTGACAGCAGCAACCTTTCCATCTTAAAATATGAAGTAAATCTCCGTTTTGAAGTGAAACTGCGTCATGAGACGAATACGCAGAAAAACTAAACACCGACGAACCAACCAACACAAAACTCTTGCGTCACAGCAAGGTTTTCCCCGGTTTATACCTGTTGGAACAGGCCATCACGTGACTTCACACCGGCGGGAAAATTGCATCATGTGACCTCACACTGGCGGGAGAATTACAGCACCACGCCATCACAGGGCCATTACATCATGCTCACAAGATACTCTATTACAACATGGTCCTAGAAGAAGCGATATCTACCATTGGTCACCTAGTTTCATGCCACTTCCCACTTCCATTCCAATATGTCAATCCGTGGCTTCCTCGACTATCGCCACGAGGCTATACTCAGGTTGGAGGAACAACACCTTATATTCCGTCGGTGCAGCCTCCGAGCTAATTGCATGAAGGCGATTTCCCAAACTTCCGGTAATGGCACTCCCACCTACCTTCACCAAGCCCCATCCCCTTTTCCGTCTCTCTCCTTATCTCCTTGCCCGCCAATCGCATCCCTTTGGGGCTTCAACCTGATTTTCTTTCTTCCATACTCTTCTATTCTCACCTGCCAGACTTCTCCAGCTCCGGACCTCTTTCACCAATCAGCTTCCGCAGCTATTTATTTCAACCCTTCCTCTCACGGGTTCACCTATAACCCTGTGTTTCCCTTTTTAAATCTACACCTCACCTTTTTTTCTCCAGTCCTGCTGACTGGTCTCGTCCCAAGACGTCAACTGTACCTTCACCGATGTTGAAATCTACCAGCACTTTTTACTTGAATTTCCATCGTCTTTATTTGTGAGAGGGAAGGAGGAATTTTGTTAGTCGGAGGGTAGTGTATCTGTGGAACGCTCTGCCCCAGACTTCGTCGGAGGCACAGTTTCCGTCTATATTTTTGTGTATAATCAAGAAGTTGATCATTACTTGATCGGTTAGGGCATCCAAAGATATGGCAAGGTGTAAGGGATTCAGTGTGGGATCTAGGATCAGCGGAGCAGACTAGATGAGCTGAATGGCATAATTCTACACCCAAGTCCTCTGGTCTTATCGTATTATGGAACAAGCCCCCACATTCACGATGAATCTTCTCTGCAGTCTTACAGCACAAAAGATCCTTTGCACAGAATACTAAGTAGAAATTAATGACACTGTTGAAGAAACTTGGCAGGTCAGCCAGGATCTATTGAGAGAAATAGAGTCACTGTTCGGATGAAACTTTCCTTTACAGCGTTGACACAGACTCTTCGGCCCAACCGTTCCATACCGTACTGCTGTCCATTTAAATTAGTCACATCTGCCTGCCTTTGACCTAGCACTTCTGGGACATGAATTAGTTTGAATGTACATCTAGATCGTAATGGCATACACGCTGAAGGGTCTTTTCCCTGCTGTAAAAGTCTGTGAAGAAACGTTTCCTATGCTGTACTTACCAAAACTGATTCGCTTTGGAAGCTCGGGGCCAATGAAGAGATAGTGCTAAAGAGCAGTGAGCTGGGTAATTTCTCAGGGCCCACTGGGCTCTACTGCATATTATTCCGAGAAGCAGGAGTTGAGATTACTGCGGTCTGGACCAGTATATTTGCGTTCTCTGCAGCCACGAACAAGACCCCAGAAAAGCTGTGATAAATATTAAGACGTGGAATTGATAATGCAGGAAAATATAGACGAGTGAGTCTCACGTCAGGAGTTGGAAAGATACTGGAAAGGACGCTTTGGGTTAGGACGTAGAGCTATCGAACACCACACACATAAGTAGACCGCCTCACTCTTCTGATTTGTGACAGCATATTGTCTGGCCCAGTCCCATTTGCCTGCACAAGAACCGTCGCTTTCATTCCATTCGCATCCATGTACCCATCAGCGGGTCTTCTGAATGTTGATATTCAACTTGCATTTACTACTGTTTCTTACAGCTCATTCCAGACTCCCACTGAACCCTCCGTGAAGATGCTTCCTCTCATGTTCCGCTTAAATATTTCAACTTTTTCCATTAGTCTATGATTACTTGTTTCAGTGCCACCTTACCCGAGGAAGAAAAGCCTCAGTTTGGATGAGACTAAATCTTTTAAAATATTTTTATTAATTTTCAAAATTATAAACTTAATAGCAAAGTTGGTACAAAGTTATTGGAATAATCTTAATCAGCAAATACAAAACGGATTTTAAGTAACATAGATATAAAAGACTTCAAAACTCATAATGAAATTAGTCATTAAAAAAAGAAATAAAAAGAAAAAAATATATATGAACAAAAAAATCCCCAAAAGAAAAAAAACAGAAAAAACCCAAAAAAGAACAAAACAGGGCTAGACCAATATCTTGTATCAGACACGTTCAGGAATGCCGTCAACTTCACTCCTCTAATCATATAATTTAAGTTTTAAAAAATGATTCAGAAGGGTCAGATTATATCATATGAACATGTTGAGACTAAATCTATTGAATTATTCTCTCTAACGCTGGCCATCAAATCCTCAGAAAATCCTGATACGTGACGTTTGTTTTATTCTTCTCTCTCTGTGGAAAGGGGTGAAACCTCTCTCTGTTTGTAAGATTGAGAACATGAGACATGCCGATATTACCAGGTGATTAATAGGTTTGTTGACCTCCGTCACTCTTCGTGGGGTTTGCTGTTACTTGTTTGTTTGTTGGGTGGTCAGCCCTGATGCTTCCTGAAGGAGCAAGTGAGGGGGTGGGGGCGGGAGATGGGGCTGGTGATATTTTTCGTGGTTCATTATTTTTCCAGGGTTTTCTTCTGTTTCGAGGATGTATGCGAAGAGCAAGAATTTCAGGATGTACATTCTCTGATAATACATGGAGCCATTAGACCTGTCGGATGCTAAAAGGGCTCGATGGAGTTTATCTGGCGAGGACGTTCCCGCGCTGGGGGAATTTCGGACCAGAAGACGAAACCTCAGAGCACAGGGCCAACCATTTAGAATGCAGAAGAAGAGGATTGTATATTGGCCGAGAAATGAACCTCTAGACTGCGTTGCCACAGGCGGCTGGAAATTGAGAATATTCAAGACAAGAGTTTATAAACATATAAAGGATGATGGGGAGAAGGCACGAGTCTGAGGCTGAAAGGGTAATGGATCAGCGGGAAACAAATTGCGAAGTCGTCTCACTGGACGGAATGGCCAAATTCTGCCTCTACATCACATGGCCTTATGGTCGTATGGCATCCAGGAATATTGAGGGGCCACCGCTCCTCTCGCCTCACTTTGCCCGCAATATCCCAGAGTGCCTCACTGCAATCCTGACACGCGGTTCTGTCGGCTTATGTACGTATCCACCTATCCATCTATCTATCTATCTATCTGTCTATCTGTCTATCTGTCTATCTATCTATCTATCTATCTATCTGTCTATCTGTCTGTCTGTCTGTCTGTCTGTCTGTCTGTCTGTCTGTCTGTCTGTCTGTCTGTCTGTCTGTCTATCTATCTGTCTATCTGACTGTCTATCTATCTATCTATCTGTCTGTCTGTCTGTCTATCTATCTACCTATCTATCTCCATCTATCTCTCTATCCAGACAGTCTGTGCGGAACAGCACCTCCCAACCCTGACTGCCGTCGAGAACAAGGTAATGTGGTAGTGGAGAAGCTGAACTTGGTGATTTTACGAAACAGTGTGAAAACTTTGAGTTACCATTACAATCAGGTGCGCGTTCATGATTTAAAAGGTGGAACTTCGCGGGAGCATTTCAGATTTTGACTGTGATCTTTTCTATCAGGTCCGCTCTCAAGTTTTAAAAGACAGAACTTTTCGGAGTTGGACTGAGGCCAATAGTTGAGCGGGATTCATCAGAAACGTTGAGTTAAAATAGCATAATTTTGCGGGGCGGCCATTCTGGGAAAGGGCATTGTTGCAAGTGGGCCAGTGTTTGGAGTGGCTTTGGATCACCAGGCTCCACGAGATCAGGTTTAGGTGAACTAATTATCTGATCGATTTCTCTTTTTCTCCCTAATTTTTCATTCCTCGCCCATGAGGGTACAGTGGTGCAGAGAGAATGTCTCCGGTGGCAGAGTTTTGTTCCGTGCTTCAGATATGGTCTTCCGGATAACCAAATTAGCATCAGAAACATCGAGCTGTGGCTCCCCGGTGAACACATTAAGCAACTGGCGCTGTCGCTCGATGAATTTTGGCTCACAAAAGCGACTGTGGACAGGTAGGAGCTGCAGGGAGGCCGGCGTCTCTAGATTGCAGGAGGGAGGCAACTGGGTTTTTGTCAGCAGAACGAAAGGAAACGGGAGCCAGTGCGGAGTTTTCTGTGCCCTTTCCCCTCTCTATTAAGACACTGTAAATATCGTTGATGACTGCCTACAAGAAAGGGGCGGGGGTCGCTGTGGCCGGGTTTCTGGCACTGAATCTGCGGCTGCTGCTCACAAACGAAGAGTATTGAAGAGGACTACAGGGTTTGAAGGAGATTGAAACGTCCGAGGAGCAGAGTCGAGATTCTGTGGCGCGATAGAGACTCCTGGATGATATGTTGACTCTCAGCTGCCAGGATCAGGGATGTCTCAGATCGGAACCATAATATTCTGACGTGGAACAGTAGGCAGCTAGGTGTCTTGGTACCTATCAGTACCAATGACATCGATAGAAAAGATAAAGTGGTACTGAAGAGAAATGTTAGGTTGCGAGATGAAAACGGAAAAACAGGACATCCAGTGGTCGGGAAATCGGTGTACTGAGGGCTACAGTCTGCGTTTACTTCCGCGCCCCTCATGTGTTAACGGGCGGCGAACCTCCCAAAACCGCAACTCTTCCCTGAACTTTCAATTATCACCCGGCGGAACTTCCATCATTTCCACAGAAAATATATATTAAAAAAAACCCGCAGAAATCTCAGCCAAGTGCATCACGGGAACCAGCCTCTCAGACATCGAAGACATCTTCGAAAATAGATGATTAGAAATGGGGCATCCATCATTAAAGATATTCAATCCTGGACATGCCCTCTTCTCATTGCTGCCGTCAATGAAGAATTGACGGTGTCTGAGGCCCCACACACCAAGTTTCAGGAAGTTTATTTTCCTCCAGCACCAGATTTCTAAGTGGACAATGTACCCCTCTACACTACCTTAATATTTACCCTCTGTTTAAGAACTACATATTTACCTTAAAACACTTATTTTAGAAACACATTTCAGTATTTATTTTACTGAACGACTGCCGTAAAACTACAAATTCCAAACATAGGACTGTGATATTAAGCCTACTGCTGAATCCGTTCTCCTCCACGCCCCTTCCCCCGTCCCCCGAAAGCTCGATGGCCGTTCTCTCTGAAAGCCATCTATCCGCACGAGTCACCTCCAGAAATGCCACCCTCTACCCACCCTCTACGACCCTTACTTTGGTGTCAAACGTTTCTCTCCACCGACCAGTCATTCATCCCTCCTCCCACCCTCACACTCGGCATCCTTCTGCTTGTCCTGCAGTGAAAGCTCCACTCCCCACCGTGACCATTAATGTCCCTGATTCCCACACACCCGACTGCCATGTCTTCCATCCCTGGTGTTACTGTCTCCGAGCGATAGGGGTTCAGTGACGCGCCCCGTGGTGATTTACAGCCCTGGGATTGGAGGGGGAGAAGCGTAGGAAAACCGTCTGCCCGGAGTCGGGGAGACCCTGTCCGTCACCCGGCTAACACCCACCTGCAGTCTGCCCACCTCAGCCATCGCTTCAGACCAGAGTACTTCCACGCCAAGTGATATCACACCGACGGGAGTTCGTTTTGCCTATCGGACCCAAGAGAGTAATCCCACTGGTGACAGTCCCTGCGTCGGTGTGCCGCACCATTTCCTCACCCTCACACACCAGGCGGCTTCACCAGCAGCTTGCAGTTGCCTCAGAGTGACTCGGCATTGGGAGGGAATTGGGATGGGCTGTTTCAGGCCACTGCATTGTCTGCTCTGGGAGCAGGCTGCTCTATGCGTCCGGTGGGGCTGCACAGACCTTCGTAATGGCCCGCCGGTACCGAAGGCAGCGAGCTTTTAGCAAGAGACGGAGACCAGTTTAATGCAAACAGCGTCAGTTTTATTGAGTCATGCAGCTGGATGGATTAACGGTTATACGACGGCTGGACAGCGATCAGCGGGATAGTGTATAGTCAGTACCGATACCAGAGAGTGTGAACACTGGAAAACTTTAACCCCTTCCCATAATCAGAGCACAGGAGAATTATTGCAGTTACATGGAGACAGGAGGTGGATCATATCGAACGTCCACTGCCTGTTCTGCCCAGTGTCTGTAACGCTCCAGCGCCGACAACCCGTGCGGCCAGACAGAAGTGGTCTGTGGCCATCTTCCCCAGTGCGTTCCCCGAGGAGACACAGACATCCCCTCCAACCCCAAGCGTCAACCTGCGTGGCCCGCGGTTTTTGATGTATTTCCGATCTCACTCTTTCACCAGGAATGCAAAAGAGCCCGGGGAAGGACTCATCTGAATGTTCACCGTGACGCGGCGCCCCACACCAACATGGACAAAGTTTTCTCAAGGCTGCTTCGCTTATCAACGCGGCCCGATGTTCTTGGGTCAGTGGAGGATCATGGTGGCCGGAAGTCCTAGAACTGGGCTCCTCAGTCAGCCACATTGCGGTTACAGTGGGGGTCGGTGATGATCGGTCACGTGTTGGTTATCGGGTGCCGAGGCCAGGCTGGGTGAATAGGCCAGTGCTTTGATTACTGAATAACGGTATGGGAATGCGTTATTAGCGGAGTGCGTGCCGAAAGCGGTGATTGATACGAAGCAAGGTGGGGGGATCCAAAGCGATTTCCGTCGTCCTCACATGCGTGGGCAATCCGCTCTGCCAGTGGCAACGAACCAGATCTCCACACTGAAAGGTGCAATAGAAAGGTGAGGGGAAACTTCCTGAGTGCAACCGCTGTCCCTTTATTGACGGGATCGTCCTCATCAGCAGAGAACCGGCCCCAAAAATCGGCAGTGCTTGGCCGGCTGAGTGTGGAGAGCCGGCGGCACAGATGCGCTGAGAAACGCATTCCTACCGTTAGAGAGCATGGGATCTACGATCAGACAGGGTAAAAATATCGCCAGCAAGGAGACTAAATATCCAAGGTGTTTTCCACGGATGTGGGGAACTGAAGGATTACATGTGTCAGGACAGGACTGATCAGGAATAACAGAGCCTGGTGTCGGAGAGGTAGGAAAGGTCCTTAATGAATATTTCTCTCAGTATTC
The DNA here is from genome assembly GCF_030028105.1 of Mobula birostris. NCBI lineage: Eukaryota > Metazoa > Chordata > Chondrichthyes > Myliobatiformes > Myliobatidae > Mobula > Mobula birostris. The sequence goes on from NC_092382.1 coordinate 67,038,086, forward strand.
ATGATTCAGAAAGACCTTGACAAATGTGAGCACAACGATAACAGGCTGATATGCTTGAACAGGTCAATGTTGTGTAGGATAAGTGCATAGAATGGACGATCTGACAATTCAGCTGCAGATTGGCCAATATGACGTTGAGGTTATCTCTGAAACTTGGTTAAGGGATGGCTGCCATCGGGATCTGAACCTCCAAGGATATAAGGTATATCGGAAAGATAGGTTAGTAGGCAGAGGGGGTGCTGTAGCTCTGTGTATAAGAAATAATATTAAATCATTGGAAAGAGGTGACATAGGATTGGAAGGCGTAGAGTCTCCATGGGTTGAGTTAAGAAATAGCAAGGGTAAAAGGACATTAATGGCAGTTGTATACAGGCCTCCAAACAGCAGCCGGAATGTGGTTTACAAATTACAGCAGGAGATAGAAGACTCATGTCAGAAAGGCAATGTCATGATAATCGTTGGGGATTTTAACATGAAAATGGATTGGGAAAACTGGGTCAGTACTGAACCTCGAGAGAGAATGTGTAGAATGTTTAAGGGATAGCATTTTAGAAACCGTTTGTTGCTGAGCCAACTAGCGGATCGGCTGTGCTGGATTGGGTGTTATGCAATGATTGGAGGTGGTAAGAGAGCACAAGCTTAAGGAACCATTAGGGAACAGTGATCGCAATATGATCGAGTTCATATTGATATTTGAGAGGGAAAATAAAATCTAATGTGTGGAATTTCAATGGAATAAAGGATATTGCAATGGCATGGAAGGGAAACTGGCCGAAGTTGACTGGAAAGGGACATTTGAAGGAAAGGCAAAGAAGAAGAAATTTCAAGAAGAAGAAGGGCAGGACCGCGGCTGGCAAGTAGAGTCAGAGCCGATGTAAAGGCAAAAGACGGGCCATAAAATAAAGCCGCAGCTAGTGGGAAGATCGAGCATTGGGAAGCTTTAAAAAACTTGCGGAAGTAAACTACGAAGGTCATTAAGAAGGAAAAGATGAATTACAAGAGGAAGCTGGAGACTAATATCAAAGAAGACACCAAAAGCTGTTTATTGTACATTCAGGGTAAAAGAGAGTCGAGGGCAGAAATAGGATCAATACAAAATGAGCCGGAGATACTGCAATGAGAGATGTAGAGATGGCAGAGGAACTGAATGCGTATTTTGCATCAGTGTTCACAGTGGAAGAGTCAGCAGTGTACCGAACATTCACGAGTGTCAGGGAAGTGAAGCACGTGCTGTGAAAATTACGACTGAAAAGGTGCTCAGGAAGTTTAATGGTCTGAGGGTGGATAAATCTCCTGGACCTGATGGATTGCACACCCGTGTTCTGAAAGAAGTAGCTGGAGAGAATACAGAGGCATTAACGATGATCTTTCAAGAATCGATAGATCCTGGCATGGTAGCGGATGACTGGAAGATTGCAAATGTTACTCCTTTATACAGGAAGGGTGGGAGGCAGCAGAAAGGAAACTATAGACCTGTTAGCATGACATCAGTGGTTGGGAAGTTGTTGGAATTGATTGTCCCGGATGAGATTACGGTGTACGTGAAGGCACATGACAAGAAAGGTAAAGCCAGCATGGTTTCCTGAAAGGAAAATCCTGCCTGACAAACATACTGCAATTCTTTGAGGAAATTAAAAGCAGCGTAGACAAAGGAGATGCAGTAGACGTGGTGTACTTGGATGTTCAAAAGGACTTTGACAAGGTGCCGCACATGAGTCTGCTTAGCAAGAAAAGAGCCAATGGAACTACAGGGAAGTTACTAGCTTGGTTACTAGTCTGATCGACAGAAAACAGAGAGTGGAATGAGAGGATCGTATTTTGGTTGGCTACGGGTTACCAATGGAGCTCCGCAGTTGTCACTGTTGGGACCGTTACTTTTTACGATGCACGTTAATGATTTTGACTACAGCATTAATGGATTTACGGCCAAATTTGCCAATGATACCAGGATAGGTGGAGGAGCGGGTAGTGTTGAGGAAGCGGAGAGCCTGCAGAGAGATGTAGGTAGTTTAGGGGAATTGGCAAAGTATTGGCAAATGAAAAACAATGTTCGAAAGTTTATGGACTTGCACTTTGGTGGAAGAAATAAACAGACAGACTATTATTTCGATCGGGAAAGAATTCAAAATGCAGAGCTGCAAGGGAATTGGGACCTCTTGTGCAGGACACCCTAAAGGTTAACCTCCAGGTTGAGTCGGTTGTTAATCAAGGCGATTGCTATGTTGGCATTCATTTCTCGAGGCACAGAAACACAGAATCATAGAAAACCTGCAGCACGATATAGGTCCTTCGGCCCACAAAGCTGTGCCGAACATGTCCTTACCTTAGAACCTCCTAGGCTTACCCATAGCTCTGTATTTTTTCGAAGCCCCATGTACCTATCCAGGAGCCTTTTAAAAGACCCTATCGGTTCCCTCTCCACCACCGCCGCCGGCTGCCTATTCCACACACTCGCCACTCTCTGCATAAAAAAATACCCCTGACATCTCCTCTGTCCCTACTTAAAAACACCCTAAAACTATGTCCTCTCGTACTAGCCACTTCACCACTGGGAAACAGCCTCTGACTATCCACATGACCAATGCCTCTCACTATCTTGTACACCTCTATATGGTCATCTCTCATCCTCTGTCGCTCCAATGAGAAAAGGCCCCAGTTTATTCAATTGATTCTCATCAGGCATGCTCCCAATGAAGGCAACCTCATTATAAAATTCCTCTGCATCCTTTCTATAGTTTCCAGGTCCTTCCTGTAGTGTGGCTACCGGAATTGAGCACAGTACTCCAAGTGGAGTCTGACCAGGGTCCTATATAGCTGCAAATTACCTCTCGGCACTTAAACACACGGCCAATACATTGTATGCCTTCTCAACCGCACAGTCAACCAACGTAGCAGCTTTGAGTGTCTTATGGACTTGGAACCCAAGATCCCTCGAATCCTTCACATTGCCAAGAGTCTTACCGTCAATGCAATATTCTGCCATCAATATTAACCTACCAAAATATACCACCTCACACTTATCTGGGTTGAACTCCATCTGCCAATTCTCAGCCCAGTTTTGAATCCTATCAGGGTCCCGCTGTGACAGCCCTCTACAAGATCCACAACAACCTCAACTTTCGTGTCATCAGCAAATTTACTAACCCATCCCTCCACTTCCGTATCCAGGTCATTTATAAAAATCACGAAGAGTAGGGGTCCCTGAGGCAAACCACTGTTCAACGACTTCCATGGAGAATATGACCCGTCTACAACCACTCTTTCTCTTCTGTGGGTAAGCCAGTTCTGGATTCATAAAGAAAAAATCCCCTTGGATCTCATGTCTACCTACTTTCTCAATAAGCCTTGCATGGGATACCCTATTAAAATGCCTTGCTGAAATCCATACACACTACAGCTACGGTCATACCTTCATCAATGGGTTTAATAACATCCTCAAAGCATTCAATCAGGCTCGTAAGGCAACGACATGCTGACAACGGCATGCTGGCTACTCCTAATCATATTATGCCTCTCCAAATGTTCATAAATCCTGCCTCTCAGGATCTTCCCTATAAGTTTACCAACCACTAATGTAAGACTCACTGGTCTATAATCTCCTGGGCTATCTCACCTCCCTTTCTTGAATAAGGGAACAACACCCGCAGCTCTCCAATCCTCCGAAACCTCTCTCGCCGTCATTGATGATGCAAAGATCATCCCCAGAGGCTCATCAATCTCCTCCCTCGCTTCCCACAGTAGCCTGGGGTGCATTCCTTCGGGTCCCGGTGACTTATCCAACTTGATCTTTCCAAAAGTTCCACTACATCGTCTTCCTTAACATCTACATGCTCAAGCTTTTCAGTCGGCTGCAAGTCATCGCTACAATCGTCAAGATCCTTTTCCGTAGTGAAGCAAAGTATTCATTAAGTACCTCAACTGTCTCCTCCTGTTTCATACAAGTGTTTCCACTGTCACACTTGATTAGTCCTATTATCTCACGACTTATCTTCTTGCTCTTCACATACTTGTTCAGTGCCTTGGGGTTTTCCTTAATCCTTTCCCACAAGGCCTTCTCATGGCTCTTTCTGTCTCTCCGAATTTCATTCTTAAGCTCATTCCTGCTAGCCTTATAATTTTCTAGATCTCAATCACGGTCTAGTTTTTGAACCTTTCGCAAGTTCTCCTTTAAGTATAACTGTCTTTGTACACCACGGTTCCTGTATCCTACCATCCTTTCCCTGTCTCATTGAAACGTACCTCTGTAGGACCCCACGAAAATATCCCTTGAACATTTTCCAGAATTCTTCCGTACGTTTCCCTGAGAACTTTTTTTTTTTTTTACAATTTATGCTTCCATTTTCCTGCCTGATAGCCTCATATTTCGCCTTGTCCAATCAAACCTTTCCCTAACTTGTCTGTTCCTACCCCTCCACAATGCTGTGGCAAAGGAGAGAGAATTGTGATAACTAGCTCCAAAATGCACTTCCACTGTGATACTTGACAACTGACCAGTTTCATTTTCCAATACCTGAATAAGTACAACCTCTCCTCTGGTAGGCTTATCTACATATTGTGTCAAGAACCCTTCCTCAACACACAACTCCATCCCATCTAAATCCTTCACTCCAGGAAGATGCCAATCAATATCTGGGAAATTAAAATTTCCCACCACAACACCCCTGCTATTATTGTACCTCACTTCACTTGGAATATAAGAGCAGGGATGTGATGTTGAGGCTCTACAAGGCACTCGTGAGACCACACTTGGAGTATTTTGGGCAGTTTTGGACTCATTATTTTAGAAATATATTCTGACATTGGAGAAGGTTCAGAGAAGCTGCACAAGAATGATTCCAGGAATGAAAGGGTTACCGCATGAGGAACGTCTGGCAGCTCTTCGGCTGTATTCCCTTGAGCTCAGGAGAATGAGGTGGGATCTCAGAGAAACATTCCGAATTTTAAAAGGCGTGAAAAGATATGGCAAAGTTATTTCCCATGGTAAGGGACTCCAGGAAAATAGGGCAGGATTTCAGGATTGAAGGACGTCCTTTGAGAACTGAGATGCGGACAAGTTACTTCAGTCAGAGTGTGGTAAATCTGTGGAATTTGTCGCCACCAGCGACTGTGGAGGCGAAGTCGTTGGGAGTATTTAAGGCAGTGATAGATAGGTTCTTGATTAACCAGGGCGTCAAAGGGTATGGGGTGAAACCGGGCGAAAGGGGATGACTGGAAGAATTGGATCAGGCCATGATTGAATGGCGGAGCAGACTCGATGGGCCGAATCTGCTCCTGTATCTTCTGGTCTTATGAGCTGAATCCTTTCAAGAACCTGAAGATAGTTAAGTCTCTGGTGCCGGGGGATATTTACTCCAGTTTTCTAAGGGAAGAGCAGTAAGGTCTTTAGGCGCTTTTGGCGATGGACTTTGCGTCCTACTGCCCTCTTCAGTCGTACCGGCGGATTTCAAGGAGTAAATGTTTATTTTTTGTTCAAAGAATCTAATGGGGATAATGGCGGGAATCATAGAACAGTAAAGCTTATGCCATTGTGTGTAAAATGCTCCAGTAGATATCCAGGCAGTATATACAGGCATTTGAAGAAATAGAGTCTGATTAGAGATGGTCAGCATGGTGTTGCCAGGTGCAGGTCATGTCTCAAGAATGTGATTGAATTCGTTCTGATGCTGCAAACCACGTTAATGGTTTGTAGGAGGATGGTGCATACATGAATTTTATTAAGATGTTTAATAAGATTCCTCATTGTTGGCCCACTCAGAAAGTCATGTGATAGGGGGTCCAGAGAATCTTGTCTGTGTAGGTAGGACTGGCGTGCCCAAGAGACAGTGGGCTAGCAGTTGGAGATTATTGCACCTGGAGGTCAATGAGATGCTGTGATCCGTAGCGATCTGTTCTGTGACTCCTGGATTTTCTGAACTTTACAAATGAGTTGGATGAGGAAATGGATAGACATAGTAAACAGGCAAAACATGGATGCTGTTATGGATCATGTGGTGGGTTATCTCAAGTTACAAACTGGGCATTGATAGATGCAGAGCTGGGTTGAGAAATGGCAGGTCAAGTTGAGTATGGGAAGAGTGAAGAATGACACTTTGAAAGGCCGTATTTGATTGCAGAATCCATGGTTAATGACAGTTTACTGTAATTGAAAATATTGAAGAGCAGAAGCACTTTCAACGTTGACGTCCATTATCCCTTAATGTTTCCGCGCCATTAAATAGAATGGTTCAGAGTGTCTATGGATGGTTTAGGATAAACCGCCTGGGGAACGAGTTCAATAGCCGCGAGGCAATGTTGCAGCTCTATAAAACTCGAGTTAAACCACACTGGGAAATTGTGCTACACCCCAGATTGGAAACATCTGAAAAGAGGAGGGAATTTTAAAGCGATTTTTTGGTAATGTATAGGGGCTGCCAAAAGTGTGTTTTTACGCATAGTAGTGAGTGTGTGAAACGCAGTATCAATGGTGGTAGTATAGACACATGCATTAGGATCAATTCAGAGATTTTCTTAGCACACGGATAACGGAGCAATAGACGGCTTTGTCGGAGAACACGTTTAGAGGCGCTAAAACATCAAGGACCAAAGGGGCTACAAAAACCTGCACTGTTCAGTGTTTTCTTATCTATGTACAGGATAAACTAGGATGGTCCGCACAGTTTATAATAGGGAGGATCATGCCTGGGCAATGTTTCAGGAGGTCAGGGTAGGGACAGAGATCAGTGACCACACCGGGGTCGTGGAGACATTACAGGAGCCGAAGGAAGCTGTTCAAAACCGTTCCTTCCCTTGAAAGAGCAAAGTGAGGAGAGTTTCTTCTCTTTCTCGCCGCTTCGCTCCCCGCCCGACCGTGCATGAGCACAAGGCTGGTACTGTAACGTCTCTGATTCATTAACTAACGCAATCACGGACAGAGCATTCGGATGCCACTTACCTTGACGGCTTCGTGCTGAAGTAATACGATAACCTGACGGAGAGGGTGGAAAAATAAGAAAAAATAATTAATGCTCCGACATCGTGAAGTTAATTGTCACCCACAATCCACATCTCACTGACACTCAACACTGATCCCTTCCCGATATGCTCAGAGGCAGCACCGGGACATCAAACTACCTTCCCTTTGGACACGTTGACCCTCCAGCTTCAACATCAAGTTCAAATTTTCCACCAAACTCCTTTCCTCCGTTTGCTCCAAACCGTGGAGCCCTACTGCGGTTCGCTGGGGCACCGGCCCAGCTTATCTGCCCTCTCACACAGACACACACAATGCAGCAGTCACACTTTATCAGTTCTTGGAGGAGTAGCGTGACGACGGAAGCTTCTGGAATAGAAAGCGTGCGATCACACTGACTGGTTTGCACTACAGGCTCTGCAATAGCTGCTAGAACATTAATGAACAGTCATGTAATGTGAATAACAACATGTGTAAAATTACAAGTTTGATCTCATGGGGATCTTCATCTTCCCCGATACAAAAATGTACATTCTCAGTGCGAGTAATAGACGGGGAGAATGTATTAAATGTATCCAGGATGCTTTATTAAATCCAAACGTGCACACTCCAGCGAGAGGAGGTGCTGGAGTGAAAAAGCAAACGTATGTAAAGCTCCCTAAATTCGGATCAAACGGTAGAAATCGAGAGTATAACGAAGCCAGTAAAGAACGAAAAATGCGAACGAGGAAAACCAAAAGGGGACGTGAAAAGTCCCTGGCAAGCAGGATTAAAGTGAATTTAATTAAGCAGTATTCAATAGAAACATCAACAGCAAATGACTAACTATGGACAGTGTATAATCATTTCACTTTGGGGAGCTAGGGAAGGCTATGTTTGCTTCAATGCGGAAAATGTAAGTGACGTATTCACTGAGTATTTTGCTTCCGTATTTATCAAGGTAAAAGACATGGAGGAGCAACAGATCGGAGCTCAGTGTATAAATATGTTAGGTGTTTAGAGGTGAAGTAGGAGAAGGAAGTGTTGGGCCTCCGAATGAGTTTTCAGGTGGATAAGTCTCCAGGACCTGATGGAATTTCCACAGGTTAGAGAAGGAAGAAAGAGACGGAATTGCACGGTCCTTGGCAAATATTTCCTCCCTAGCCACGTGAGAGATCCTAGAGGACTGAATACTGGCTAACATTTTACATCTACATGAAAAGGGGAAAAAAGAGAAATGCTGGAAACTATTTACACGTCAGTCTCACGTTAGTTTCTTACAAGAGAGAATTAGTTGCTGAAGGGCCTTTTTGAATCTGGAGTTCTAATTAGTGAAGCTCAGCAGGGATCTGGGCTGGGACCCCTTCTGTTCGTGATGTGAATAAATAAGCGGGATGCAAATGTCGACAGATTTGTTAGTAAGTTTTTGGATGATACCGAGATTTGTGGAGTTGTGGATAGTTTAGAAAAAACTTGCAAAACGTACAGCACAACATAGATCAGTTGCAGATATAGACAGAAAAATGGTAGAAGGAGTTTAACCCCGATGAATTTGGAATGTTGCACCTTGGTCGGGCAAATGCGAGGAGCAAGTACTCTGCTGTTGAAAAAAAACCCTTAATTATTTTGCTGCTTAGAGAGATCTTGAAGTCCAAGTACATAGCACCTCGGAAACAGTTACAAAGGTCGATAAGGCGGTGAAGGAAGCTTATGCAATGTTTGCTTTCATTATTTAAGATATTTAGTACAAATGGCAATAGGTTATGTTGTAAATTTATGAAAATCTAGATTATTGCATATAATTCTAGTCATGCCACCGTAGGAAGGATGTTGAGGGTTTGGGTAGAGAGCAGAAGAGGATTATCAGGATGCTGCCTGGTTTAGAAGCCATGTGCTAACATTAGACACGACAACTTTTGTTTGCTTTGGAGCGAAGGAAGCTGACTGGGAATTGTGAGAGGCGCAGATAGAGTACACAGGTAGTTTCTTTTTCCCAGGGTATATATATCTAATAACAGAGGTCATGGATTGTAGATGAGAGAGGGTATGTTCGAAGGCGATGTGAGGGGTAACTTTTAATCCAGAGAGTGGTGAATGTTTGGACTGTGCTGTCTGGCGTGGTGGTAGAGGCAAATACATCAGAGGTTTTAGGAGATGGTAAGATAGGAAACCCTGTGATTGTGAGGAAGACGGAAGAATATGGGCATTGTGTAAGTAAGAGGGATTCGTTTGGCGGGGGGTGGGGTTCATTTACTTTCCAGTTCGGCACAATATTGTTGACCGAAGGGCCTGTTCCAATGCAGTATTCTTCTATGTTCTTTGTTCTCTCCCTCCCACCCTTCCGGCAGCATGAAAGCACACCCAATGTTGCGACGGGCCTGGTTCATTTAACGCCTGCAGACAAACACAGCTTTCGAATTCCACTTACCAGCCGATATTGACTTGTTTTATCCAGTACCATCTCCTATTTGAAGAATATGAAGAAGATACAAAAGTTGGTTATGTGAAAAACTCTCTGAGAAACGGTGCAATGTTCACTCAGCCTTCTCTTTGTGCGCACTATGGGTTGAGGTGCTATTTTAAGTGGGACGGTACAGAGGGTCCATATGTTATCGACACTCAGCACTAAAGTGAGGTGAGGGACTGTCGGATGTGTGAGGCCAAACAGATTGTAAGCATTTTCGTGACACTGTGCATATATTGTTATTACGTTTTCTTTATTTCCATAATTCATTGTGAGTTATATATAGGAGGTACCTGAATGGCATACGCCATTATGGCAATACGTTATATGTGAGTACCTCACGAATAGAACAATAAGTAGACAAGTTACCCCGGACATCTCTGTATTTCATTGGATTATTTTCCAGAGTTAGTGAACACAACAGCACGGGAAACGAAGGCGTCAATGTTTTGGGCAGAGTGGGGGAAGGATATCCTGGGTCAGATCTCCTTGTTCTCATAAAACAGGACAAAAGTGTGAGCACATTTCCCGTATAGTATCTGTAGGGACTGGGAGTGTTGGCTCTAATAACCAGGCGAGACTATAGCTGCGCGACGTGTGCAGACAAGGGGAGCACAACATTTCCAAGAAGACCATATTTTAAGGTATAAGGAGAACAAACGAGAGATTTCAGGGCATATTGGACCAATTGAAAGTGACTCTCCACCTCATATTCTCGATATTGATATTTATTGCTTATTCAGCTATTATTATTATTTCTTATTTTCCATTTTGCCTTCCAATACTTTGTTGTATCTGGTACATTGGTCGCCAATACCATAAAATCAGAAGAGCTTAGGATCATAAGACATAGGAGAAGGATGCGGCTATTTGGCACATGAAGTCTGCTGCACTATTTTATCATAGCTGATCCATTTTTTTCCCCTCTCAGTCACAATCTCCTGCCTTCTCAAGTATCCTTTCATGTCCTGACTAATCAGGGTTCAATCAAGCTGTGCCTAAAATATACTAAATAACTTGGCCTCACAGCTGCCAGTGGCAACGATTTCCACATATTTACAATTGTCTAGCTGAAGACATTCCGCCACATCCCCTTTCTAAAGGACATCCCTCTATTCTCCTGTTGGCTCTGGCCTCAGATTCCCACACAATGGGATGCAAGCCTTCCAGAGTTTCCCTATCAAAGCCATTCAGCGTTGCAAGGGCTTGAATTCTAGACAGTAGAGGCCGAGAGCCATCCAATCTTCTTCATATGATAATCCTTCCAATCCTGGACTTATTTTCCTGAACCTCATACATCCTCTGAATTTTCAAAAATGTCAGCACATCCTTTCTTTGAAAAGGGGCCCGAAACTGTATACAATCTCTAAGTGAGTTCTCATCTCTGCTGTATAAAGCCTTAATAATACGTCTTTGCTTTCTTTTATTCTACTCCTCTGGAAATAGATGCCTAACATCGTATTTGCCTTCCTCACCACCGATTCAGCCGGGAAACTTAACTTCACATTCTTGCCCGAGGGCACCCGAAATCATGTGCTCCTCAGATTTTTGGTTTTGTTTCTGCGCTTGGAAGATAATCTGCCCTTTTATTTCTTCTGCCAATTTCCTGACTATCAACCTTCTGAAAAGTACTCCATCTGCCACTTCTTTGTGCATTTCCCTACTCTGTCTAGGTCTGTCTGTGGGGTCTCATCCTCCTCCAAACTTTCTGAAACTTCACCTATTTTCGTATCATCTGCAAATTTTCCACGAAAGAAGATGACAGTTTCCTCATCCAAAATCATTGACATGTAACGTAAGAAAGAAGCTGTCCTAACCCAGATCCCTGAGGGCAACCCGAGTCACCGGCAGCCAAACAGAAAAGTCTCCCTTCTTTCCCACAATTTGCCTTCTGCAAATCAATGCTAGTGTAGTTTTTGTAATACCATGGACTCTTACATTATTATGCAACCTCACGAGCGGTACTTTCTGAAGATTCATGTACACAACATACCGTTTTTCTATCCTGCTTGTTAGTTTCTCAAATTATTCCAACAGATTTTCAGGCAAGAGGTTCCGTTGAGGAAACCATGCTGACAAGTGACTATTTTACATGCGCCTCCAAAACGCCAAACCACATCCTTATCAACTTACTCCAACATTTTACCAACCACTGATGTCTAACGAACTTTCCTACAATTTCGTTAGTTGTGCCTCTCCTGCTTCTTGACGAGGGGCATGACATTTGCAATTTTCCATTCCTTCGCAACAGTGCCAGGATTTCTTTCTTGAAACATCCCAACTAATGCCTCTACCATCTCTTCAGTCACCTTCTCAGAAGCCTGGAATGTATGCCATCCTGTCCAGGAGACATCCACATTAGACCTTTCAGTTTCCAAGAACTTTCTCCCTTGAAATGGCAACTTCTGACATTTCTGCCCACAGAGACTCTCTATCTGCTCGAGTTTCCATAGTAACGTTTGATGCAAAATATATATTCAGTTCGTCCGCCATTTCATTGTCTCCTATTACTAGCTCTCCAGTATCATTTCCCAACAGTCCGATATCCACTCACATCTCTCTTGTACACATGATGTATCTGAACAAACCTTTGACATCGTCTTTAATATTATTTAGTAGTTTGCTACGCATTCCATATTTTCCTTTTTAATAACTTTTTATTTCTCTTCTGTTGTTTTTTTTTAAAAAGGCTTCCCCATCCTCTAACTTCGCACTAATTGCTTTTGTGCTAGTTTTGACATCTCTTTTCAGCCAACGTTATGACGCATGTCCTTTATAAGGCTTCTTCCACTTGTGGTTGTATACATTCACGCCTTCCTGATTGTTTCCAGAAATTCCAGCATTGATTCTGTGTCTCCAGCCATCCCAGTGGTCTTTTCCAACTAATTTTAGTAAACTCCTTTCTCATGCCACTGCAATTCCCTTTACTCCACTGTAATGATGATACATTTGACTCTAGCTTCTCCGTCTCAAATGCCAGTGTAAATTCTATTATAGTATGATCACTTTCCCCATGACGGCTATTACCTTAAACTCTCTGATCTAAAGAGCAATCTTGTAGCCATTCTAGAAATGTCCACTCTAGGATCCTGCACCAAAATGATTTTCCCAATCTATCTGCATATTGAAATCCCCTATGACTATTCTAACATTCCATGTTTTGGATGCATTTTTATCCCGTTTTCCATTGCAGACCATATCCTTACCGCCCAAAAGGCAGTTTGTATCAAAAGGGCTTGCCAGTCTGTATATCAGCTTTTTTTTTTTTACCCTTGCTGTTCCTTAGATTTACCCACAACGAATCAAAACATTCAGACCCTTTGGTAACCCTTTCTAATTAGTCGATTTGAGTTTTTATCAGCAGAGGTATGCCACCCCCTGTGCCTACCTGTCTGTCGTTTCGATACAACCTGTGTCTTGGATGGTAAGCTCCAAGCTGTCATCTTTCAAAAAAAGATTTAGTGATGCCATAACGTCATACGCGTCAACTGTGACACAGGACCATCTCACCTATTCCGTATATCACCTTCAATACGGAATTCACCCTTTTACAAACGTTTGTGCATTGCAACTCATGTTGTCCACTGCCATTCTGTCGCATCGTCAGAGCACTCCGTGCTCGCAGTCTCACTGCATACTGTCTCTGTCTGGAAACCAAATACCTCATGTTCGGCACTCGCACTCTGGCTGCCATTTCTTTGCCAAATTAGCTGAAACCGTTCATGAATCTGAAGCACTGACTCCTACGCCAATTCCGCAGCCACGCATTCACCTGTCAAGTCATCGTATTCTTCCCCCACTGGCGATATCGAGACATTAATCACGCTATTACTATCCTGCAGGTCATTTTTTCAGCTTTTTATCCAGCTCCCTCAATTCTCTCTTCAGGACCTCTTCACTTGTTATAACTACGTTATTGGTGCCAGAATGCTGACCTTCACCCCGCAGAATGTCTTGGACCTGATCAGAAACATCTCTGATCCTGTCAGCAGGGAGGAAACATACCATCCGAGTCTGGCTATCGCGCCCACACAATCTTGTCTCTGTTCCTCCGACTATGGATTCTCCTATCACCACTGCAGTCTCCTCAGCTCTCTTATTCTCTGAGCCACAGCACCAAATACAGCGCCAAGGGCCGGTCAGTGCTGCTCGTCCATGCTCTCAACAGCATCCAAGTTGGCATACTGTTCATTAGGGGAAGCGACGACACTTCCTTTCCTTCTTCTGACAGTCTCCTAGTTGCCTTTCTCCTGCAACCTCAGGGTGATAAACTGCCTATAGATCCTAGCTATCAGCTTCCCATTCTCAAGTTTGAGTCGAAGGTCATAGACCCGCAGCTCCAGTTCCTTATGACACTGCGGATCTGCAGCTCGGTTCTCCTGGTGCAGATGTGCACCGGGAGACTGGGGATCTCCCAGAGTTTCCATCTCGCACATGCCGTACGAAACACTGCCGTGCAGCCATTCCCGCTATTGTTCCATAGCAGACGGGAAATCAAGAATTAAATATCAAAGAGAATCTTGCGAACAAGAGGAAGGTTCTGGAATCCAAGAAACACACACAGAATACTGGACGAATTCAGGAGAGGAGGCAGCATCTATACAAAAAAAAACGTGCTCTCGAAGCTTCAGGCTGAAACACTTCGGCAGGACTGGAAGAAAAAAAAACTGAGCACTAGATGGAAAAGGTGTGTTGCGGGGAGTGAAGGACAGAAACACAATGTGATAAGTGAAACAAGGGGGAAGAGTGAAGTGCAGAGCTGGGAAGTTGATTGGTGAAAGAGAAATAAAGCCATTGGGGAATGAAGGTGGTGGAGGGGTGATTTGTAGCTCCAGAGAGAGGCGACGTGAGGCAAAGACATAAGTTGCGAGAAGGAAAAGGGCATTGGAAGTGGTAACGAAACCATTTTAAAATCACCATATTAACAGCGGAGGTGGTGAGGCGATACATTCTGAAAGTTACAGGCTTGTGACCCATATTTCAGTCGTTGGTAAAATGTTGGATGCTGCTATTACGAGTGCGCTTTTGATGTACTTGGACTCACGTTATGTGTTAGGCTCAATTCAGCATAGTTTCCTTCAGGGGAATAATGACTGAAAAATCTGTTAGTATTTTTTGAGGAAATAAAGGAAGGCTTGATCATAAGACAAGAAAAGCATAAATATATAAGACACATGAGCAAACTTTGGCCATTCATCTCACCGAGTCTGATCCACCATTCCATAACGGCTGATCCCGGACCACACTCACCCCATAAACCGGCCTTCTCAATATCCTTTGATGCTCTCACTAATCAGGGAAAGATCAACTTTCGCACCAATCTTTTTTTTTCCACAATCCCCTTGCATATTGCAGTCCTGCATTACGAATGTGTCATTACAATTCTTACATACCTTTTCTAGCTCATTTTGCAATCTGAAGCACACATCTTGGCTACTAATTTGAGGCCTATATATGATTCCCACAATATTTTTTCCCAGTTTCAGTTTCTTCACTCCAGCTACAACAGTTCAACACACTTTGACCCTATGTCACCTCTTTATAATGATGTAACACCGTCTGAAAGCAACAGATCCACAACATCGCCGATACCTTCCTTTCAGTACACAGTATATCATTTGATGTTAAGCTCCTAGCTATGCTCTTTTTCCGCCACGACTTACATATTACATCCCTAATTGCGCCACGAGTTCGTCCACCTTATTTTGATTGCAACGTGCAATACGTACAGCACCTTCAGTTCAGCAGTTATAGTCCTTTTGAATTTTGCCTCTGTGGCAGAATTTAACTCTTTGTTCTGTCTACATTTCTACCCAATCATTAACTTCTCCTCCATTACATGCCCGTTAAACCCATCATCTGTATATAAACCCGCGGGATCATGCTCAACAATACATCTTGCTTTCCGTTACACTGCCATGTTGTTTCACACCACTTTCGACAGCTCTACTAAATCTGAGAAAGTCAATTGCTGTTGCTTTCTTAGATTTTCAGAAGGCCTTTCACAAGGTGCCGCACATGAGGCTGCTAAACGAGCTAAGGTCATATGGTATTACTGGAGCACTCCCAACCCTTCCGTCAGCTTGAGCACCCACCCAATACAGCAGCTCTTTTGGCTCACTTATCGCCCCGCGCACAGTCACAATCTACAATATCCACTTACCCGTAATGAGACGCTTCCTGAGAAAAAGGAATTGCTTTTACGCCGTACCTGTGTTCAAAAATAGAAATAATTATATCCCGGCTCATCAAACCATTACTTCGTTCGTTTCCAGATCCTGCGTGAGCGTCCTACTGGTGTGATTCGCTTTAAAAACTTTCGAGCATGTCAGTTTGAAAATAAATGAGTTTGAAGAATGTGAGGAAAACAAAGAATTAGAGGACGTGCCAGCAAAGCAGGATGCTCAGCGACGCAACACTACGACGGGCAGGGTGCAGAGAGACGAGTTCGGAGCTGGTGCAGAGAGAGGACCTCGGAGATATTCCAGAACTCGGGTGATTATTAAACAGGGCAAAAGGCTGAGCACATGAACTGGGTTGAAGAGCTGGCCGTGAATGATCACGTGAGATCTCAGCACCTCACTTTGTGCGATTTAGACGGACAAAGAAAAATAACCCTGGAAAAACTCTTTTGTGGATAAGGAAACAATAAGCGATAGGGGAGAAGGGACAAAACATTGAAATTGAACATAATGCTGGAGAGGTTTGAGTATGATTCAGGGAAATGATCGATGATCGCAATAAATACTTTGCATCCGTTTTCACTGCAGAAGGCACCAGTAACTTGACCAATTTTCAAGGGGAATGCATTGTGTGGCCTTTCAATCAACAGAGGTGGATTCATTAGAAAAGGCAGAAAATTCAAATTCAGGTGTCACGACAGATCCTTTGAGTGTGCTCGGCTTTAAATAGCGCCAGTCTAAGATCCCCAGGCTCAGGCGAGGGCAAAGTATCTGACAACTTTATCATTGTGTTCCTATTTCTCCATTCTGTTGGGGAGAATTACTACATGGGCAGTGTTCTGTGTTTGTGATGCGGGAAATTAGAAACACCAGGATAATCAAGTCTGCCCCGGTGCACCGAGCTGCAGCTTCTGAGGGAAAGTTTGACGGAACTGGAGCAGCAGTTAATGATCCACAACTCATTCGTCAGAGATATAAGACACATGAGCAAACTTTGACCATACACCTCACCGAGTCTGATCCACCATTCCATAACGGCTGATCCCGGACCACACTCACCCCATAAACCGGCCTTCTCAATATCCTTTGCTGCTCTCACTAATCAGGGAAATATCAACTTTCGCATGAAAATGCGCAAGAACTTACCCATATTGGGTTCTTTGGGTTTGTCTGGCAGTTTCCCGTTGCAATAGCTATAGCACTCATGCCTGCTCCTTGGCGCTCACGGACCACTGGAACATTGCTGGTGTCTTCGTCAATGAAGTGGATGTAAACCCAAATTCAGTCCGTCTGCCATTGGTTTGCCTTCCATTTCTACATCACCAACATAATTTTCCAGTGGCCCACTACCAACTCTCAGCTCCCTTTTACTCAAGATAATTGAAAAAAAAAATTGATATCCTACAATATATTATCGGCTACTCTGCAGTCACATTTCATCTTTTCCCTTCTCATCACTTTTTAGTTGCCTTTTGCTGGATATTTAAAATAGAAACTTACCAAACATCCAACTTCTCGCTCACTTTCGCTACCTTATATGTGCTTCCTTTTTTTAATACAATCCTTACCGCCGCTTGTCAGCCACGGTTGCCTATCTCTGCCGCTTGAGAACACTTTCCTCTGCAGCACATATCTATCCTGCGCCTTGTGAATTATTCCCAGTAATTCAGACAACTGCTCTGTTGTCAAGCCCGCCAGTATCCTCCTCCAATCCACCTCGGCAAAGTCTTTCCTCCTGCCCCTGTATTGCGATATTGATTCATGTGAGTCATGCTACTCCCTCTCAAATTGCAGAATTAATTTAATCATATTATGGTCACTGTCTCCTAAAGGTGCTTTACATTAAGCTCCCGAATGCGACCTGTGTTATTACAGAACAACCAATCCAAGATTGTCTTTCCCCGACTAAACTTGAGCACAGGCCGCGCGAAAAGCCATCTTGTAGGCGATCAACAAATCCCCTGTGTTGCAATCCGACACCAATCTTTGTTTTTCCACAATCCCCTTGCATATTGCAGTCCTGCATTACAAATGTGTCATTACAATTCTTACATACCTTTTCTAGCTCATTTTGCAATCTGAAGCACACATCTTGGCTACTAATTTGAGGCCTATATATGATTCCCACAATATTTTTTCCCAGTTTCAGTTTCTTAACTCCAGCTACAACGGTTCAACACACTTTGACGCTATGTCACCTCTTTATAATGATGTAACACCGTCTGAAAGCAACAGATCCACAACATCGCCGATACCTTCCTTTCAGTACACAGTATATCATTTGATGTTAAGCGCCGAGCTATGCTCTTTTTCCGCCACGACTTACATATTACAGCCCTAATTGCGCCACGAGTTCGTCCACCTTATTTTGATTGCAACGTGCAATACGTACAGCACCTTCAGTTCAGCAGTTTTAGTCCTTTTGAATTTTGCCTCTGTGGCAGAATTTAACTCTTTGTTCTGTCTACATTTCTACCCAATCATTAACTTCTCCTCCATTACATGCCCGATAAACCCATCATCTGTATATAAACCCGCGGGATCATGCTCAACAATACATCTTGCTTTCCGTTACACTGCCATGTTGTTTCACACCACTTTCGACAGCTCTACTAAATCTGAGAAAGTCAATTGCTGTTGCTTTCTTAGATTTTCAGAAGGCCTTTCACAAGGTGCCGCACATGAGGCTGCTAAACGAGCTAAGGTCATATGGTATTACTGGAGCACTCCCAACCCTTCCGTCAGCTTGAGCACCCACCCAATACAGCAGCTCTTTTGGCTCACTTATCGCCCCGCGCACAGTCACAACCTTCAATATCCACTTACCCGTAACTAGACGCTTCCTGCGATGAAGGAATTGTTTTTACGCGGTACCTGTGTTCAAAAATAGAAATAATTATATCCCGGCTCATCAAACCATTATTTCGTTCGTTTCCCGATCCTGCGTGAGCGTCCTACTGGTGTGATTCGCTTTAAAAACTTTCGAGCATGTCAGTTTGAAAATAAATGAGTTTGAAGAATGTGAGGAAAACAAAGAATTAGAGGACGTGCCAGCAAAGCAGGATGCTCAGCGACGCAACACTACGACGGGCAGGGTGCAGAGAGGCGAGTTCGGAGCTGGTGCAGAGAGAGGAGCTCGGAGATATGCCAGAACTCGGGTGATTATTAAACAGGGCAAAAGGCTGAGCACATGAACTGGGTTGAAGAGCTGGCCGTGAATGATCACGTGAGATCTCAGCACCTCACTTTGTGCGATTTAGACGGACAAAGAAAAATAACCCTGGAAAAACTCTTTTGTGGATAAGGTAACAATAAGTGATAGGGGAGAAGGGACAAAACATTCAAATTGAACATAATGCTGGAGAGGTTTGAATATGATTCAGGGAAATGATCTACGATCGCAATAAATACTTTGCATCCGTTTTCAATGCAGAAGGCACCAGTAACTTGACCAATTTTCAAGGGGAATGCATTGTGTGGCCTTTCAATCAACAGAGGTGGATTCATTAGAAAAGGCAGAAAATTCAAATTCAGGTGTCACGACAGATCCTTTGAGTGTGCTCGGCTTTAAATAGCGCCAGTCTAAGATCCCCAGGCTCAGGCGAGGGCAAAGCATCTGACAACTTTATCATTGTGTTCCTATTTCTCCATTCAGTTGGCGAGAATCACTACATGGGCAGTGTTCTGTGTTTGCGATGCGGGAAATTAGAAACACCAGGATAATCAAGTCTGACCCGGTGCACCGAGCTGCAGCTTCTGAGGGAAAGTTTGACGGAACTGGAGCAGCAGTTAATGATCCACAACTCATTCGGTAGAGATGTCTCAGCTCGGGTGCAAGGGATCCCCGAGGGCAAGCGTGAGCAACAATGACAAGGTGAGGAGGTCCAGAGAGAGTTTCTAGGGAGCTCGATATAAAGCTGGCAATCCGAACCTCCAGGGCTGCAATCCCTGTACAATCCAGTGCGTGAATAGAGATAGCTTTTCATCAGTGCGACTGAGACTTTGATTGCAGAGTTTCTCGTCAGTTGTTTATGTTTTCCGAATCGAGGAGCGACCAATCAGCAAGCGGTAGTGCGTAAGCGGTGATACTTTTCAGTCAGGGACAGGCAAAAGATTAAAAATGAACATATTTTCCAGCCATTTTTTCCTGAGGACAGGGGTGCAGCAAAAGAGTTTTTATTTAATCCGGTGGCGATTCAGATTTTGAGGGAAGTCTGTCTTTTTTTTTTCAGGCTTTTTATCTGATTTTAGGAGCAACCACTCAGAAAGTGGGATTCATTGGAGAAAGCCCAGAAGACGACGTGATCGATCGGAGCTACCGGTTTGGAGAACTAAGCGCACCAACAAGTTTGCGTGTAGCACAACAGTGGTTGATCTCCCCTAGGGAACTAATATCCTGGAGGGGCGGTTTGCTAAGGCTATTGGGGACAGTTTAAGTTAGAATTGCTGGTGGGTGGGAACAGAACTAAAGGGATGAATAAAAGGGAGGTTGGCTCACCAATACAGAAAGCTTGGAGAGTGTGTGAAAGGGAGGATAGGCCGGTGATAGAGAAGGAACACGCTCAGACCGATGGTTTGAGATGTGTCTATTTTACTGCTAGGAGGATTATGAATAAAGCGGATGAGCTTAGAGCATGGATCAGCACTTGGAGCTATGATGTTTTGGCCATTATACAGACTTGGATGGTTCAGGAGCAGGAATGGTTACTTCAAATGCCAGGCTTTAGATGTTTCAGAAAGGACAGGGAGAGAGGCAAAAGAGGTAGAGGCGTGAAAATATTGATCAGAGATAGATTCACGGCTGCAGAAAAGGGGGAATTCATAGAGGGGTTGACAACGGAGTCTCTGTGGTTGGAGGTTATGAATTGTAAGGGGTCAATAACTCTACTGATGTCATGGTCCGGATCGGGATCCCTTTAAATTTACTTTGTTTACGTTACGATCCGGACCGCTGACTCCCTGTTTCCCTTTGGTTCCCAGTTTTCCCGTGTCCCTCAGGCTTGGTGATACGAGGCAATTTACTCTCGGCTGAACCGGCAGTTTATAGTCTCCGGCTTTCTGCCGTTCGTGCGAGAGCGTTTGCAAAGTCACGAAAGGTACGGCTCGCAAACGTCATCTGGCCGGAGCAAGCTTAGTCTCCGCCCGAAGCGAGTGCCAGTAAGTCGCCTTTCCTCACCGGAGCAACCCTGTCAAGTTATCTCGCCAAAGCGAGCCTGCAAAGTTTCCTCACCGTGGGGGATCAGTCCCTTAACCCGCCGGAGGGATTCAAGAGCCGCTGTCTTCTGTTCCCGGGCCGAGTCTAGAGCTCGCCGCTACCCAGAGGCTCCAAGTACCACGTCCTGGCCCTGGCGGCATCCAAGTACCACGTCCTGGCCCTGTCGGCATCCAAGCACCAAGTCAAGTCCTGGTCCTCGCGGCATCCAAGTAACAAGTCAAGTCCTGTCTCTGGCGGCATGCAACTACCACGTCCTGGCCCTGGCGGCATACAAGTACCAAATCAAGTCCTGGTCCTGGCAGCATCCGAGTCTCATGTCAAGTCCTGGCCCTGGTGGTCTGTGATTCCGAGTCCTAACCCAACCCCTTAGTCCCGACCTGCTAGACTCAAGAGCCAGGACCCCAGCCTGCTAACCTCTCAAGATGTTTCTTGCATTTGGGTCCACCCTCGTTCCCAACGCCCCCCATTGTGACAACTGGATGTTTCTTATAGACGACCCAATAGTCGCAGGGACATCGTGGAGCAGGTAGGGGACAGATTCTGAGAAGGAGTAATAATAACAGGGTTGTTGTGGTGGGAGATCTTAAATTCCCAAATATTGATTGGCATCTACCGACAGTGAGGGGATAAGATGGTTTGGAGTTTTTTAGTTGTGTTCAGGAAGGTTTCTTGACAAAATAGGTCTCTAAGCCTACAAGAGGAGAGGCCGTGCTTGATCTGGTATTGGGAAATGAACCTGGTCAAGTGTCAGGTCTCCCAGCGGTTGACCATTTTGTAGATAGTAATCACAATTGTACCTAGTTTACCATAGTATTGGAGAGGGAAAGGAAAACACACGTTAGGGAAACGTTTAATTGAAATAAGGGAAAACATGAGGCTATCGGGCAGGAACTTGGAAGCATAAATTGGAAACAGATATTCTCAGGGAAACGTGCGGAAGAAATGTAGAAAATGTTCAGGGGATATCTGCGTGGGGTTCTGCATAGGTACCTTCCAATGAGAGAGGGAAAGGGTGGTAGTGTACAGAAACCGTGGTGTATAAAGGCTGTTGTTAGTCTCGTCAAGAAGAAAAGAAGAGCTTACGAAAGATTCAAAGAACTAGCTAATGGTAAAGATCTAGAAGATTATAAGGCTAGCAGGAAGGAGCTTAAGAAAGAAATTGGGAGACCCAGAAGGGGCCATGAGAGTGCTTTGGCGGACAGGATTGTGGAAAACCCCAAGTCATTCTGCAAGTATGCGAAGAGCAAGAGGATAACATATGAGATAACAGAACCAATCAAATGTGAGAGTGGTAAAGTGTGCATGGAACCGGAGGGCACTTAATGAATACTTTGCTTCAGTATTCACCAAGGAAAAAGGATCTTGACGATAGTAGGGATGATTTGCAGCGGGCTGATAAGCTCGGGCATGTAGATATTAAGGAGACGGGTGTACTAGTGCTTTTGGAAAGCATCAGGGTGGATAAGTCCCGCGGACCGGATGAGATGTACCCAAGGCTACCGTGGGTAGCGAGAGAAAAGATTGTTGAGCCTCTAGCGATGATCTTTGCATCATAAATGGGGATGGGAGAGGTTCCGGAAGATCAGAGGTTTACGATGTTTTCCTCTTATTGAAGAAATTGAGTAGGGATAGCCCGGGAAATTACTGACCATTGAATGTTACTTCAGTGGTTGACACGTTGATCGAGAAAATCCTGAGAGTCAGGATTTACGACCATTTGGAGAGGCATAATATGATTAGAAATAGTCAGCATTGCTTTGTCATAGGCAGGTCGTGCCTTACGAGCCTCATTGAATATTTTTGAGGACGTGACTGAACACATTGATGAAGGAAGAGCAGTAGATGTAGTGTATATGGATTTCACCAAGACATTTGATAAGGTACCACATGCATGGTTTACTGAGAAAGTAAGGAGGCATAAGATCTAAGGGGACATTGTTTTGTCGTTCCAGAACTGGCTTGCCCAAAGAAGACAAAGAGTGGTTGTAGATGGGTCATGTTCTGCATGGAATTCGGTGCCTCAAGGATCTGTTCTGGGACCCTTACTCTTTGTGATTTTTATGAATGACCTAGATGAGGAAGTGGAGGGCTGGGTTAGTAAGTTTGCAGATGACACAAACCTTGGATGTGTTGTGGATAGTGTGGAGGGCTATCTGAGGTTGCAGCGGGAGATTAATAGGATACAAAACTGGGCTGAGATGTGACGTCCGCAGTTCAACCCAGTTAAGTGTGAAATGGGTCATTTTGGTAGGTGAAATATGATGGCAGAATGTAGCTTTAATGGTAAGGCTCTGGGCTGTGTGGAGGATCAGAGGTTCCCTGGGGTCCGAGTCTATACGACGCTCAAAGGAGCTGCGCAGGTTGACTCTGTGGTTAATAATGCGTACGGTGTATTGGCCTTCATCAATCGTAGAATTGAAATTAGGAGACGAGAGGTAGTGTTATAAGACCCTGGTCAGACCTCATTTGGAGTATTGTGCTCAGTTCTGGTCGCCTCACTACAGGAAGGATATTGAAGCCATAGAAAGGGTGCAGAGGAGATACACAAGAATGTTGCCTGGATTGGGGAGCATGCCTTGTGAGAATAGGTTGAGTGAACTCGGCCTTTTCTCCTTGGATCAACGGAGGATGAGAGGTGACTTGACAGAGGTGTATGAAATGATGAGAGCATTGATCGTCTGCATGGTAAGAGGCTTTTTCCCAGGGCTGAAATGGTTGCTACAAGACGACACAGGTTTAAGCTGCTGGGGAGTAGGTACAGAGGAGATGTCAGGGGTAAGTTTTTCACCCAGAGAGTGGTGAATGCGTGGAATGGGCTGCCGGCAACGGTGGTGGAGACGCATACAATAGGGTCTTTTAGGAGACTTTTGGATAGGGAATGGAGCTTAAAATGGGGGCTGTAGGTAAGCCTAGTAATTTCTGAGGTAGGAACATGTTCGGCACAACTTTGTGGGGCCAGATTGCCTGTATTCTGCTGTAGGTTATCGATGTTTCTATGTTTCTATGACTAAAGTGTGGATGGGAGATTCATCACTCAGTGGAACAGAAACCATATTTTGCTGTCGCGCTAGAGTCATCCGAATGGTATTTTCCCTTCCTGGTGTCACAATTAGGGATGTCTGGTGTCGAGTCTAAGGTATTCCCACGGGACTGGATTAGCAGCCAGTAGTCCTGTTGTACACCGACACCAATGACATAGGTAGACAAGGTGAAGAGGTCATGAAGAGAGTTTTTAGGTAGCTATGTAGGAAGCTGACAAACAGGACTTCAAGGGTGATCATCTCTTGCTCCCTGTACCACGTGCCAGTGAAAGTAGGAACAGACTGATTTGGCAGGTGAATGTGTGGCTGAGGAACTGATGCAGCGGGCAGGGGTTAAAGTTATTGATCATTGGGATCTCTTCTGGGGAAGGCGTGACCCGTACAATAGGGACGGTTGCACCTCAGCCTTAGGAATTCGAAAGTCCTTACGGGCAGGGTAAAAAAGTTAATACGGATATGTTTAAATTAGTTTAGCAGGGTGATGTGAATCGAAGTGACAGTGCCAAACATGAAGTAGTTGGTTTACAAACAGAAGCAGTGTGTAGTGAGACTGTTAGCAAGGAAATTATGATAATAGGCAAAAATGCAGTCAACAGGATCAGCTGCAATGTAAAATTGAAAAGCGTGTCTACAGTACTGAGGTGTTACTCAACAAGGTAGATGAATTTGAAGTACGGTTACAGATTGTCGAGTATGATGTTGCAGGCATCACTGAATCGCGGCTAGAGAAAGATTGCAGCTGGGAACATAATGTCCAAAGGGTACACATTATATCGAAAGATAGGCAGGAAGACAGAGCGGTTGTCAATGCTCTGTTGGTAAACAAGGGAAATCAGATCATTAGAAAGATATGACACAGGTTCGGAAACTGTTTACTCATTATGGATAGAGCAAAGGAACAGCAAAGATGAAAAGACTTCATTGCAGTTGTATACAGAGCCCCAAGCTGTCGTAAGGATGTAATCTACAAATTACAACGAGAGAGAAAAAAATCATGCCAAAAGCGCATACTCAATGAGTTTTTTTTAAATGCAGGTAGGTTAGGAATATTAGGTTGGTGCTGGAGTCCGAGAGGAGAATTTTGTGGAATGTTTAGAATTTGAATTATTAGAGCAGCTCCTGGTTGAGCCGACTAGGGGATCAGCTATTTTGGATTGGAAGTTGTGCAATGAATAGGACTAAATTAGAAAGATTAAGGTGAAGGAATCCTATGAAACAATTGATCATAAAATGACCGTATTTTCCCTGAAATCTGAAACAGAGAAGGCAAAGTCAGATGTATCACGACACAGAGGAGTATAGAGAAGTACAGAGGCAAGAGAGGGGAGTTGGCATGAATTGATTGGAAAAGAACATTGACAGTGAGGACGACAGAGCAGGAAAGACTGGAATTTCTGGAAGTAGTTCCGACGGCACAGGATATATGCATTCCCAAGAGTAGGATGTAGTCTAAAAGCAACATGACACAACCGTTACTACCAAGAGAAAGCAAAACCAACATAATAGCCAAACACAGTGTTAGTGGGAAATTCGACAAATGGGAAGCTTTCTTATACCAACAGAACAAAAAAAATCTAATACCCACATTAAGACTGTAAAGATGGAATACGAAAGTGTACTAGCCAATCATCTTAAAGAGAATCGCAAAAGTTTATTCAGATACATAAAGTGTAAAATACAGTCAACAGTGGATATTGGACCGCTGTATAACGATGCCTTAGAGGTAGTTATTGGGGATAAGGAAATAGCGGGAAAACTGTATTTTTCACCCGTCTTCGTTGGATGTTCCAAATGTCAGCAGTCATGAAGTGTATGAAGTTACCATTAACAGAGGGAAAGTTCTTGGGAAACTAAGAAGGTCTGAGCGTAGACAAGGCACCAGGATCTGACGCCAAGGTTCTGAAAGACATCACTAAAGAGATTGTTTGTCGCATTATCAGTGACCTTTCAAGAAACAATAGATTCTCAAATGGGTCCAGAGCACTGCAGAATTGGAAATGTCACTCCACTCCTCAAGATGAAGAAAGGAAATTATATGCCAGTTAAGCTGACCTCATTGAATCGGAAGATGCCGGAATCGATTGCAAAGGATTCTTTCTTCTTTGATCAAGGTCTGAAGTAATCCGGGGAGAAGGCAGAAGATTGGGGCTGTGAGGAATATAAGATTTTCCATGATGATATAGTGAAGAAGACTCGATGGGCCAAATAACCCGGTTCTGCTAGTACGTCTAATGGTCTTCAGAGAACCTGAAACGTCCGAAGTTAGATACGGAAGTTTAAAGATCTGAAGTTAAATGGAGAGACAGAAAAGTCTGCATATGTAGATTGGTCTGTTGACAGGCCTCAAGGTAGATCGGGAAGCTGACATGTTTGAAGTTAGATTGAGAGGTCAAAATGACTGAAAATAGATTAGGAGGTGAAAGGGTTTGAAGTTTGATATGGAAGCCGAACACAGGTTGGAAGCTGAATGGACTGAAGTTAGATCGGGAATCTGAAAGGCCTGAACGTAGATTCGGAGGCTGACTGCACTGGAGGTTGGTCGGGAGAATGAAATATCAGAAGGTCCATCCTTGAAGGTGAATATTGTCTCCCACGTGAGACCGCAGACAAAGAAAGTAACTGGGACTTATCTGATAGAAACGGAGACTTATCTGGTTAGCTGGCGGTTAATAGTGCTGCTCCTCAGGAAGTGGTGTTGGGATCGCGTCGTTACACGTAATATGTAAATGACTTGGATGAGTGAATAGCTGGCTTTGCTTCCACATTTGCATACGATACCAACATTAGTGGAGGGGGAGCCTCGTTTGAGGAAGCCGGAAGAATTCACAAGTACGAAAACGGATTGGGAAATTGGACAGGGATTTGTCAGATGGAATTTAGTGTCAGGAAATTCATGGTGATGCACTTTGGTAGAATTACTAAAGGCGCAAATAACTTCCTTAACGGTGCGAAAATCCATTCATAAGATGTGCAAAGAGATGTTGGTGTTATCGTGTAGGATTCT
The DNA here is from genome assembly GCF_030028105.1 of Mobula birostris. Lineage (NCBI taxonomy): Eukaryota > Metazoa > Chordata > Chondrichthyes > Myliobatiformes > Myliobatidae > Mobula > Mobula birostris. The sequence goes on from NC_092382.1 coordinate 67,064,920, forward strand.
CTAAAGGTTAGCATGCAGGTTCGGTTGATAGTAAGGATGGAAAATACTGGGTTAGCATTCATGTCGAGAGGATTAGAAAGTAAAAGCAAGGATGCAATGCTGAAGATTTATAAATCATTGGCCATACCACATTAAGCGTATTGCTTTGAGGGGTGGACCCCATATTGAGAACAGGGTGTGCTGAAGTTGGCGAGGGTGAGGAGGAGGATCATTAGAATGCTGTCGGACTGCAAGTGCTATCTTCAGAGAAGTGTTGGATGGTCAGGTCCTGTACTCACAGGAGGTTAGAAATATGACCTGGGATCGCACGGAGTATTAAAGGGCCGAGATATTGTGGACCAGATTGCAAAACCTAAGAATAGAGGAGTGTCCAATTAGACGAGATATGATGAAGCATTTCTTCAACCAGAGGGTGTTAAGTCCAAGGAATTCATTACCATAAGTGGACATGGAGTAAATGTACTCGTGGACATTTAACATAGAAACATAGAAAACCTATAGTTCGGCCCACAAAGTTGTGGAGAACGTGTCCCTACCTTAGAAGTTACCAGGGTTAACAGTAGCCCTCTATTTTTCTAAGCTCCATGTACCTATCCAAAAGTCTCTTAAAACATCCGATTCGTACCCACCTCCACCACTGTTGCCGCCAACCCATTTCATGCACTCACTGCGCTCTGCGTTAAAAAAAAACTTATCCCCTGAAGTCTCCTCTGTACCTACTCCCAACCACCGTAAACCTGTCCCCTCTTGTGGCAGCCATTTCAGCCCTGGGAAAAAGCCTCTGACTATCCACACGATCAATGCCTCTCATCATCTTACACACTTCTATCAGGTCACCTCTGATCCTCCGTCGCTCCATGGAAAAAAGGCCGAGTATAAAGTGAAGGTTGATAGGCTCTTGTTCAGCAAAGATATCGAAGTTTACAGGAAGAAGGTAGTGGAATAGGATAGAAAGATAATAAATCAGCCATTATCGGTGGACAGAACCGAAGCGCTGAATGGCACGAAAGCTCCCACATCTTCTGGTTATCGACGACAGATTAGATGTCATTTCGCCTATCTTAGTCACTGACAAGAGTTTATTGAGGATGACATTTGGACGTTCTTTGAATTACCGAATCACAAAAATTGAAGTCAGCACAATTGTTCAGAACTCTGCCAGGAAAATTTGAGAAGCTCACCCTCCCTTCTGCCAAACGGCGAGGAGAGAATGTTCTGTGCCCCGTTATGCATTAGCTGCACAACATACTCAACTATACGCCTCGGTGTGTGACCTACCTGTTGCATAAAGCTACGAAGAAGAAGGAGTTGTTGAAATTGGCTTTCTGCTGAGTGAGCGTAAAATTGAAGTAATCTGCCTGTTTCATGAACCTCCGATGAATCCTCCTGACAAAAACGTCCATTGTCGGGAAACGAGTTATAAATGCCTGCAAGATAAAAACATCGTAGAAATTGCAACAGGAAAATTCCGATACACACCCGTCTATCGACGCTGCACTGCCATTCAGTCAGATGTAAGGGTATATCAGAGATCCCCTCCGGTTTCTTTCACATACATCCCACTCTACTGAACGGTGACACGTTTCCTTCTCGCCTCTTCGGCATCCCGGGATATTCCAGATGAGACCGAACCCCCCCAACGCCCCCACCATTCTGGTTCACTACAGCCACTGACCCTAGTCTGGCCACTGACTCGCCTTTGTTAAACCTGCCTGTTTAAAGCATTCCAACTAATTTGTCAGGTGTAATTTCCCCATAAGGTAACGGTGCTGAATTCGGCGTCCTTTATCGTTTGCCTTTCATTAAACCAAAATCCTTTCCCTTAATAATGAATAGCAAAAGCGTTATGTGGAGCAGAATTCCTCACCGGCCTGGAAAACATTGATTATCTCACACATGGGCCGACGCTAGCTTTCCTCGAACCCCAATCTTGTCCCTAACTTCAGTAGCGGAAACACATGCAATCAATTAACCATCATCCTACAGTGAAAGCATCCTCATCTAGTTCCCGACCACATTCCGCCCTCGGCCTGCGGGCCGGACACAATATAACGTCTGATCAGGTAGCAGATGGTCCTCACTTGTGGGTTCGTTGGTGTTGGAGGGTTTTCCCAATGTTCTTCGGGAAGCATCAAGTAAATTGTAATATTTCCATCTCTGGTGAGTGAAAGGAGAAATAGTCCATTGCTATGCATCAGATATCCTGGGGGGTGATAAAGAAAGTTGTAAATATGTATTCCTTTCACTAGAATCTCAAACAGGAATTTCAATAGAAAGCGGTAGCACAGTTCAGACACTCCACCCTATCAACTTGTGACACCAGCTTCAATAAATTAAGAACCATGTTGCCAGATGACTTTGTTCCTCAGTGTCGTACTGCTCACTGTGTAAGGCTTACGATGATTGGTCCTAATGACGTTGTAAAGATATTTCCCATGTTGGGAGAGTCCAGAATTACAGGGCACAACCTCATTAGAGGGGAGCTCTTTCAAAGCAGAGAGTCGGAGAGATTTCTTTAACTATAGGGTGGCGGATCTGTGAAATTTGTTACCAGCAGACTGTGGAGGTCAGCTGACGGGGTGTATTTAAGGAAGAGATTAATAAGTTCTTGACTGGACATGACGTCAAAGGTTATGGGAAGAAGGCCGGGAACTGGTGTAGAGGAGGAGACAAATGAAAGGGTCACCCATTCTTGAATAGCCGAGCAGATTCGATGGGCCACATAGCCTAATTCTGCTCCGATGCTTTATGGTCCTCTTGTCTTATGTTATGGACATAATGAATCATGATTGAAAGAAGATGACAGCTGTGAACTAAATGTCCAAGTTACAGATTGTATCCAGAGGAGAGACAGAAACGCAGAGGGGGCAGCGAATATCTGCAAGTAGAATTGAAAGGAGTAACATATGGTCGGAAGGTGTTGAATCATTGTGGATAGAACTCAGGAACTGCAATGGTGAAAAATACCTGATGGGAGATGTACAAAGTCTCTACTGTCACTGTGGAAGACAGTAGCACTTTGCTAGATGCTCCATTTGTCAGGCGTCATGAGGTGCGTGAAGTTGCCATTGACAGAGAATAGGGTTTGGTGAAGCTGAAAATGCTGAAGGTAGATAAATCGTCTAGACCAGATGGTGCATACTCTACGGTTCTGAAAAAAGGTGGCTGAAGAGATTGTGGAGGAATTAGTAATGATATAGTACTAGAATAAGTAAAGTTTGCAATGGTTGCGGAAGACTGTAAAATGGCAAATCGTAACCACTCTTCAAAAAGGGAGAGAGAGGCTTAAGAAAGGAACCTGTAGGCGATTACTTTGACCTCAGGGCTTGACAAGACGTTGGAGTCGATTAATAAGGATAAGGTCTCTGGGTACTTTAAGGCACATGAAAAAAAAACGCCTTAGTCAGAAAATAGTTTTCTCAATGGAAAATCTTGCCTAAAAATCTGTTGGATTCTTTGAAAATAAAGAGATAAGAAATAGCAGCAGGTGTCGGCCTCTGATGGTCGAGCCCGCTCCGCCATTCAATGAGTTCATGGACTCATCTCCACCTACCTGTCTTTCTCCAATAACAATTAATTCCCCTGCTATATAAAAATCTATCCAAACTTGTTTTAAAGAATATTTACTGAGGTAGACTCCGCGCCTCCATTGTGCTGAGAATTCCACAGATTTTCCACTTCTGGGAAAAACATTTCCTCTTCATCCTGTTCTAAATTATTCCGACGAATTTGAGGCTATATCCCTTCGTTGTACTCTCGCTTATCAGTGCAAACAACCATCCCGCCTTTATCTTATAGAGCAACACACATAAAAGTTGCTGCGTTCACCAGCAACTTTTATGTGTGTTGCTTGAATTTCCAGCATCTGCAGAATTCCTGTTGTTTATCTTATAGAGGATTAATTTAGCCGCTTTCATAATTCCAGCTAGTCGAGTCCCAGGCAACTCAATCTCATCTCATCGTCTCACCCCTCTCATCTCTGGATTCAATCTGTGGAATCTCCTCTGCAGGGCGCTCAACTCCAGTATATTCCTCCTCAAATAAGGAGACTAAACCTGCACACAGTACTCCAGGTGAAGCTGATCATACCCTGTACAGTTGCAGAATGGTCTCCTAGCTCTTAAATTGAATCCCTCTTGCAATGAAGACCAGCATTCCTTTTGCCTTCTTCATAGCCTGTTTCACCTGCACTCCAACCTTCTCTGATTCATGCCCGATCACTCCTAAGTCCCTCTGCACAGCAGCTTGCTGCATTTCTTTTACATTTAAATAATAATCTGCTCTTCCATTTTCCCTTGCAAATTGGATGACCTCGCATTTAGCAAAATTGTAGTCTGCCAGCCAGACCCTTGCCGACTCACAGAAGCTATCTATATCTCTCTGCAGACTCTCCGTATCTTCTGCACAATTGTATTTTCCTCTCAGTGTAGTATTATCAACATACGTAGACACACTGCACTCGTTCCCCTCTTCCAGATCGCTAATGTACATCCTGAACAGTTGCGGACCCAGCACCGACCCCTGCGGCAAACTGCAAACAGCTGATTGACAAACAGAGTAATATCTACGTATACCGACTCTCTGTTTTCCTCTGAGTTAATCAATCCTCTATCCATGCTAATACAGCACCCCAACTCTATGCATCCTTATCCCATGTATGTCTTTCATGTTTTACCTTATTAAACGCCCTCCGGAACTCCTAGTAAATAACGTCCATCTGTCCCCCTCTATCCACTGGGCTCGTTAAATTATGAAATAACTCCAGTAAGTTTCTCAAGCGAAGCCTACCTTCCCTGAATCCATGCCGCGTCTGCCTGATGGATCCATCTGTTTCCAGATGTTTCACTATTTCTTTGCTAATGATGGCTTCAAACATTTTCACAGCTACGGATGTTAATCTAACTGGCCTATAATTACATGCCTTTTGCCTATATCCTTTTTTTTTAATGGTGACGTGACATTTGCCGTCTTCCGTTTTACGGGGAGCTGCTCAGAGCCCAGTACATTTTGGTAAGCATCTACTATAACTTCTACCATTTTTTTCAGTTCCGAGGGACCCTGATCAAGTTTATTCAGCGCCACCTCTTTCTTGCTATCGGTTATATCGAGGTCCTTACCTCCTATCTCATCCATAACAGCTCTCTTTGGTATATTAGATGTGTGCTCAACGGTGAAGACAGGCACAGAATGGTCATTCCAAGCCTCGGGTATTTCCTGATTACCCGACATCAATTCCCCCTTCCCAACATCCAGGGGACATCCATTCACTTTAGCTAACCTTTTACGATTTATAAAATTATCAGAAAAAAAAAACATTTTTTCTATCGCAAACACGAGGAAATCTACAGATGCTAGAATTTCAAGCAACACACATAAAAAATTCTGGTGAACGCAGCGGGCCAGGCAGCATCTATTGAAAGAGATACAATCGACGTTTCACGCAGAGACCCTTCGTCAGGACTAATTGAAAGATGAGTTAGTAAGAGTAACACTCTTTCTGTTCTTTTTTTTTCATTGTGTGGTATTGTGCAAGAAAACCATTAAGGTTGCACTCTGTGAAATCTTCCTCAGGACTGCCTCGCCCAATCATTTGCTCAATCTACGTGCAAGTAAAATACCCCCATGATAACTGCTGTCCGTTCTTACATGCCTCAGATATTTCTCTGTTTATTGCTCTGCCACTGTAATGTTATTATTCGGTGACCGACAGACAACTCCCACGAGTGATGTTTTCCCTTTCTTAATCACTTCCCAGATGGATTCAATATTCTGCTCCTCAAATCTTGCATCGCCTCTCACTATAGCCCTGAACTCATCTTTGAATAGGAGCGCTATCCCACCTCCCGTACTTTTCTGTCTATCCATCCGTATTACCTTATATACTTGGATATTTAATACCCTATCCTCATCACCTTGCAACCAAGTCTCTGTGACAGACACTAAATAGTACCCCTTGGTTCTGTGCCGCAAGTTCATTGACCTTATTTCGAATACTGCGGGAATTCCAATGGATTGCCCTGACACTGATATTTTAATCATTTGCTCTTTTGTGCTTGACTGTTCGATACTCCATACTTTTCCCTTTTTTATCTTTTGAATTTACTTATTTTATCGACACTTTTCTTTTTATTACTTTATGCATACTTATCCAAATTGCTGAACACACCCTCTTGCAATTTAGTTTAAAGCCATGTCCACAGCCCTAATTATGTATCCAGGTCACATCACGTTTCAGGTGGAGCCCGTCCCATAGGCACATCTCCATTCTTCCCCAATACTGGTGTCAATTTCCCATGAATTCAAACCCACTGCTCCCACACTAATCCTTGAACTGCGATCAGATCTTCTTGTTCCTATGCCAATTTGCATAAATAATTGAAAAATAATAAGCAGACTAGTCAAAGGAGAATTCAAAGATGCAGTGTACATAGATTTTCTGAAGCCCTTTGACAAGATGCCACTTATGAGGCTGGTGAACAAACTACGAGCCCGTGGTATTACAGGAAACATTCTAGCATGGATAGAACAGTAGCTACTTGGTCGGACGCAAAGAGTGGGACTAAAGTAGCCGTTTCTTGTTGAATGCAGGCACCCAGTTGTGTTCCAATTGGGAGTCTATTGGGCTCGGTATTTTTTACATTTGGGATTTCATCTGGGGAATTAATGACCTGTAGAAAAGTGAAAAGTTGCACATGTTGCAGGGAGGGGCAATATTCTCGTTGTCCCATTTGATGGAACTGTTCGGGAGGATTTAATCTAATTTGACAGTGTGTGGGACCTTGATGAATGGACTCACGGTAGGACGGATGTTTTTTTTTAAGCGTGCTGTCAGACTCTTAGGAAGAGCAGCAGATGAAAAGCCAAAATTGCAGTCAGCAGGGTGAGCATCAGTGCATTAGGAATGCACAATCAAAAGCGATAGCAAATACGGCACTGAAAGTGCTATATCTCAGTTCACGGAGTACAAGAAACAAGGTGGATGATATTGTTCCATAGTTGCTAATTGTCAGTTCTGATGTTGTGGCCATCACTGAATCATGGCTGAAAGGTAGTTGTAGATGGGAGTTGAAAGTTCAAGGTTACACATAGTTTAGGAGGGATAGGAAGGTAGGCAGAGGGGCTTGCGTGGCTCCGCTGGTAAGAATAGCATCAAATCAGTAGAAAGATGTGACATAGGATCGGAAGATATTCAAACGTTACGGGTTGGGTTAAGGAATTGCAGGGGTAAACGAACCCTTGCAATGTCTTAACTCAACCCGTAAGGATTCAATATCGTCCGATCGTATGTCACATCTTTGTAACTCAACCCGTAAGGAAGTTATACGCAGTAGCTGGGATGCAGATGACAGATTACGGCGGGAAATAGAAAAGTCATGTCAAATGGTCAATGTTACGATAGTCCTGGGAGATTTTAACATGCAGGACGATTGGTAAAATCAGTTCGGAAAATAATTTCAACGAAGTCAGTTTGTTGAACGCTACGAGATGGCATTTTCAGAGCATCAGCTTTACTGGATTGAGTGTTATGTAATGACACGGAGGCGACTCGGTACCTGAAAGTAAATGCCCCCTGAGGAGGCATTGATCAGAATGTGATTGAGTTCAACTTGAAATTTGATTGGGTACAGTATGTGTAAATCTGAGGCAGCAGTATTCACATGCTCCGGAAATACCGGCTGTGTGGTGAAAACGCACAATCAGATTCAGAAACATAATCAGGTTTATTATCACCATCATGTGACGTGAATTTTGTTAACTTAGCAGCAGCAGTTCAATGCAATACATAATCCAGCGGAGAGAGAGAAAATAATAGAAAATATATAATAATGAATAAAGAGATAGATCAATTACGTATATTGAATAGATTTGTTTTAAAGTGCAAAAACAGAAATACTGTATATTAAAAAAGTAAGGTAGTGTCCAAAGCTTCAATGTCCATTTAGGAATCAGATGGCAGAGGGGAAGAAGCTGTTCCTGAATCGCTGAGTGTGTGTCTTCAGGCTTCTGTATCTCCTACCTGATGGTAACAGGGAGAAAAGGGCATGCCCTGGGTGCTGGAGGTTTTCAATAATGGACGCTGCCTTCCTGAGACACCGCTCCCTAAGGATGCCCTTGAGTACTTTCTCGGCTAGTGCCGAATATGGAGCTGATTAAATTTACAACCTTCTACAGATTCTTTAGGTCCTGTCCAGTAGCCTCTTTCATTTCATTGATTGAAGAAGTTTGGTATGGGCTTAATCATAACCGCTTTTTGCACAGGCCCAATTGAGAGTATCCGGACTGGCGGTATCATTGCCAGGCATATGAAGGATGTAAGATATGTAAGAAATCAGCATTAATTGATGGTGGAGATTACTTTATGGACTATATGGCTCAAGACTGCTCCTATGTCTTATGGTCTATGGTCTAAGATAATTTTATAACTCCGTAAAACCCTGGTTTTACCGAACTTGTGTTCAGTTCATATTGCCACATTATACAAAGCTTTCAGGAGCACGCAGTGGGAATTTTCCAGGATGTTGCCTGGATGAGAGAGCATATCTTCTGAGCATACATAGAGCGAGTTTGGGTTTTCCTCTTCAGAGTGAATGGGAATAAGGGACGACAGATAGAGGCGTAAATAGGGTATGCATGAAAGGGGATTGATGGAAAGCATAGGGCAGACGTTTCACACAGCCTGCCGGTGTGGTTGTAGGAGCAGATATGTTCTTCTACAACCAGATATATCCCTAGTGCGCATGCACTGGTCGTGCATGCAGCCTGGTACAGCCGTTCCAATCTATTCTTACTTTCTTCTTCTTACTTTTTAATTTACGTTATTTTTTTGTTTTTTTTTTCTCACCGTAACACATCGTAGCTGCAACCTCTCTAACATGCTGATAGAGAGAGTTTTATATGGGTTTTCTTTAGCGCTGGAAATGGTTACATCCCGACACGCGGGACAGAAGCAAGGTCGCATTGTGTATTCCACGGACCAGCAAATACCGGCCGGTTTAGCGAGCAGAGCGGCGGTCACCCCTGCTGAAATCCGGAGGAAAACACACAGAGGATGCAGAGGGGGATCACAAAGCCGAGGAAAGAAGACCGGGTCGAGACAACAGAGACTTCTGGAGAAGGGGAGTTCGGTGGGTAACACCATTCCGCCTGACCGGAAGTGCACTGAGAGCGGTAAGCGTGAAGGAGTTGGGTGTTTACTGTTCTGGCTAACAACGGATGGTGCAATCCGGGGAATAGTACGATTGAGGAACGTGTTTGCAGACTGGATATTGGACTTTTTACTGTTGAACTTCGGCCACATTCCACCGTGATACAACACTTGGCGGCACGGGAGGTCGTTCCTGCCTGGGGCCATCGAACATGCAGCTCCTCCCGTAGAGGGTCAGACACCCTGAGCCAAATAGACGGGTTCTGGACTTATTTTCCATCTGGCATAGTTTGCATTTTGTTGTTTGATTGTTGTTTTTTTTTTTTGTATTGCTATATTTACGCTCTATTCTTGGTTGGTGCGGCTGTAAAGAAACCAAATGTCCCTCGGGATTAATAAAGCATATCTATCTATCTATCTACCTGTCTATATATATTAAGGGGACTTAAGAGACTCTTAGATGGGCACATGCATGATAGAAAAGTTGGAGGTTAAAATTCAAAGTTCAATGGAGGGCACGTATTGATGATGAGGCAGACAGTCTGCAGAGGGACTCAGGCAGATTGGGAGAATGAGTAAAGAACTGACAGAAAGAATGTAGCCGAGGAAATTATATGTTCATGCAGATGGACAGCATGGGTTATTTTCTCTAAGGGCCGAAAATACAAAATTGAGCCCAGCTGCGTAATGATGACAGTAAAATTCCAGACCAACAGAAAGGCCAAAAGAAACTCTAAATTGTTCATAACTGGGAAAGGACTTATCTTCGAAAACGGGTAACACTGGATTTGTGGAAAGGGCCTTGGATACAGATTACAAACACGAGATAGAAAATGCATGCAATAAGGACAATGTTACGATATTACGATGGGTATTTCAATTTCCAATTATCTTTTTTTTTTCATTTAATGAGATTGGTGTTGGATCCCAAGAGAGGGAATTTGTGCAATTCCTAGAAAATGGCTTTTTGGAGCATCTTTGTAAATAACACACTAGAGGAAAAGCAATTATGAATGGACCGGATGTACTGAACCAGATTTTGTACAGGGAACATAACGTAGTGGAACGTTAAGGCGACATTGATCTTAATATGATGGAATACACCCTGCAGTTTGAAAGGCAGAAACTAAAGTTAGATATATCATTAACACAGTGAAGAGAAGGTAAAAGCAGAGGCATGATAGTAGAGATGGAAAACGTTGATCGGATGAGGACACTTGCAGGGATGACGGCAGAACAACAATGGTTTCTTGAGTATATTTAAAGCGGAGGTTGCTAGATTTTTGAATATTCATGGGGTCAAAGGTTAAGGGGAGAACGCACGAGAATGGGTTTGAGATGGAAAATAAATCATCTACCTTATCTGTACAAGTTGAAAGCCTGACCCAGGATAAAGGTTTCTCCGTGCTCCTGTCAGTGACCTGTGAACCTGTTTGGGTGACTAGGAAGAAGAAGAAGAAGAAAAAGAAGAAAAAGAAGAAAAAGAAGAAAAAGAAGAAGAAGAAGAAGAAGAAGAAGGAAGAGAAGGAAGAGAAGGAAGAGGAAGAAGAAGAAGAAGAAGGAAGAGAAGGAAGAGAAGGAAGAGGAAGAGGAAGAGGAAGAGGAAGAAGAAGAAGAAGAGGAAGAAGAAGAAGAAGAAGAAGAAGAGAAGACAACGACAACGACGACGAAAACGACTTGGACTTTTGCCGAGCATAATAAGGACTAGCACTAGGGAGCAGATGGGAGGGTTATTGGAGGGGTATATATGTGAAATATGATGCAGGTTCCTGTACGTGGAGAATGGTGGGTGTGTGGAACGCGCGGCCAAGGGCGTAGAATGAGACAGATACTTTCGGAGAATTGAAGAAACTCCAAAATGGGCACACGAATGAGAAATTAAAAGGGAGGCTACGCAGGCCAGAGGGTTAAATTTATCTCACGCTGGATAAAGTGTCAGGACATCATCGTGCCCCGGAGGGTCTGTGCCACGTTGTACTCTTATGTTCGGTGATACTGTAATTTTCTCTTTATTAAACGGAAATTTATTCACGGCTGTGATTTCAATCCTCTCCGACTTTCTGATCTACCATAACCGTTCCACATTCACAAACACTCTGTTGGAATATGGTGCTACCAGTAAAGCTGAATTCATCATGGATTATGGCTCAGGCCTTTGGACTGCAAACACTCTTAACCTTCTGGAAAAAAAATGCCGCTCTTTTCAACTGATCGATTACTTGATAAAGACTTCCACATGATTGTGCAGGCACATCGCGAGGGGGAGCGGGATGCAGCTGCTCGCTGCCACATAGACTGGGTCGCCCTGCAATGGTGAAGATGCAGAGCGGACAGCTACGTAACAGCTGGGCTGTGACAGTCACCACTTCTTTCCTGACATCCCAACCCACCGACACTCCCAACCTACCTGCGGAGTTGCCCCGCATTGTATAGTCCATTAGGATGTACATGAAAGTGTCAATTTTGAGGCTGATGCTAGCATCCACGTCTGTTCCAACCCAGACCGATTCCTTGTAACGCCGGATCTGTCGATATACAATGCTATTGTTACTGTGCGGAATTGGAAGTCGGGGCCGGTGGTGTGGGGTTCGGAGAGGGGTGGGAAGCAAGATTAGCAGACAGTGAAGCGGGAACATAATCTCACGGTAAATAGTACAGCCACACGGCACTGACGAGGCGAAGGGCTCAACGTGCCACAAGTAACTCTGAGCAGGTACACCAGGTACTCCGCACCTGTGACATCAGTCCCTTTCAAAACGCAAACACTAGAAAACCTGCATATGCTGGAAATTCAAGCAGCACACACAAAATACTGGTGGAACGCAGCAGGCCAGGCAGCATCTATGATAGATACTGCCTGGCCTGCTGAGTTCCACCACCATTTTGTGTGTGTTGCATCAGTCTCTTCTGGGACTTCCGGCAGGGCGGTAGCGTAATGTAGCGACTAGCGTAGAGATTTATAGCTCTATGCACACGACCATCACTGCACTCCCGGCTGTAAAGAGTATCGCTGTTCTCTGTAATCGCGTGGGTTAGTTCGGGTGCTCCGGTGGGCCTTGTACATTCCGTGGACCTACGTGTCAGGCTAGAAATTTGTGGAGCTCCGAAGGCGGCAGCAGAAGTGTGCCGATCCTTGCAAACTGCCCGCCACTCAACATTAGAATATATTGGGCGCCGATGCAAACGCCGGATTTACTGTATGTTTCAATATTTAATTTGGATTCGAAATTGGCTGTGTGGGAGAAGACAGAGAGTGGAAGTGGATGATCGCTTCGCAGACTGGAGACCTGTAACTAGTGGTGTGCCTTAGGGATCTGTGCTGAGACCATTGTTATTCGTTTTCTATATCAGTGATCTAGATTATAATGAATCAGCAAGTTTGCTGGTGACTCTAAGATTTGAGGCGTTGTGGACAGCGAGGAAGGCTTTCAAACTTGCAGAGGGATCTGGACCAACAGCAAAAATGGGCCAGAAAATGGCAGATGGAATTTAATGCAGACAAGTGTGAGGTGTTGCATTTTGGAAGCACAAATCAAGGTAGGACATACACAGTAAATGATAGGGCACTGAGGAGTGCGGAGGAACAAAGGGATCTGGGAGTTCTGATACATAATTCCCTTAAAGTGGCGTCACAGGTCGACGGGGTAGTAAAGAAGGCTTTTGGCATCCTGTCATTCATAAATCAAAGTATTGAATATAGGAGTTAGGATGTTTTGGTGAGGTTGTATAAGACATTGGTGAGGCCAAGTTTGGAGTATTCTGTGCAGTTATGGTCACCTAACAATAGTAAGGATATCAGTAAGATTGAAAGAGTGCAGAACAGGTTTATTAGGATATGCCGGGTCTTCAGGAGTTGAGTTAGAGGGAAAGATTGAACAGGTTAGGACTTTACTGCTTGGAGAGCAGAAGAATGAGGGGAGATTTGATAGAGGTTTACAAAATTATGAGGGGTATAGACAGAATAAATGCGATTAGGGTCTTTCCAGTTATATTAGGAGAGATAAATACGAGAGGACATGGCATTAGGGTGAAAGGGGAAAGGTTTTAAGAGAACATTAGGGGGAACGTCTTCACTCAGGGAGTGGTGGGAGTGTGGAACGAGCTGCCAGCTGACGTGGTAAATGCGGGCTCACTCTTAAGTTTGAAGAATAATTTGGACAGATACATGGATCGAAGAGCTCCAGAGGGTTATGGACTGGATGCAGGTCAATGGCAGCAGCGCAATGAAGTTTCGGCACAGACTAGAACCATAGAACCATAAAACATAAAACAGAAACAGGACTTTTGGCCTTTCTTGGCTGTGCTGAACCATTTTTTTTCTGTCTAGGTCCACTAACCTGCACCTGGACCATATCCCTCCATGCACCTCTCATCCATGCACCTGTCCAAGTTTTTCTTAAATGTTCAAAGTGAGTCCGCATTTACCACTTCATGTGGCAGCTCATTCCACACTCCCACCACTCTCTGTGCGAAGAAGCCTCTCTTAATGTTCTCTTTAAACTTCTCCCCCTTCATCCTTAACCCATGTCCTGTGTTTTTTTTTCTTTTTATTCTTTCCTAGCCTCAGTGGAAAAAAAAACCTGCTTGCCTTCACTCTATCTATACCCATCATAATTTTATATACCTCTATCTATTCAACCTTTCTCTGTAACTCAGTTTCTCAAGTCCTGGCAACGTCCTTGTAAACCTTCACTGCACTCTTTCAATCTTATTTATATCCTTCCTGTAATTTGGTAACCAAAAGTGCACACAATACTCAAAATTCGGCCTCACCAATGCCTTGTGCAACTTCACTATAACATTCCAACTCTTATACTCAATACTTTGATTTATAAAGGCCAATGTTACAAAAGCTCTCTTTACGACCCTATCTACCCGTGACGCTACTTTTAGGGAATTTTGTATCTGTGTTCCCAGATCCCTCTGTTCTACTGCACTCCTCATTGCCCTAACATTTACCTTGTATGTTCTACCTTGGTTTGTCCTTCCAAAGTGCAATACCTCACACTTGTCTATATCAAACTCCATCTGCCATTTTTTCAGCCCATTTTTCCAGCTGTCCCAAATCCCTCTGGACGTTTTGAAAACCTTCCTCACTGTGCACTACACCACCAATCTTTGTATCATCAGCGAATTTGCTGACCCAATTTACCCCATTATCATCCAGGTCATTGATATAGATAATAAATAACAATAGACCCAGCACTGATCCCTGAGTCACACTACTAGTCACAGGCCTCCACTCAGAGAAGCAATCCTCCACTACCACTCTCTGACTTCTTCCATTGAGTCAATGTCTAATCCAATTTACTACATTTCCATGTATGCCTAGCGAATGTATCTTCCTAACTAACCTCCCATGCCAGACCTCGTCAAAGGTCATGTAGACAACATACACTTTCCTGGTAACCTCCTCGAAAAATTCCAACAGATTTGTTAAACATGACCTACCACGCACAAAGCCATGTTTACGCTCCCTGATAAGTCCCTGTCTACCCAAATACTTGCAGATCCTATCTCTTAGTACTCCTTCCAATAATTTACCTACTACCGGCCTATAATTTCCTGGATTATCTTTACAGCATTTTTTAAACAAAGGAACCACATGAACTATCCTCAAATCCTTTGGCACCTCTCCGGTAGATACCGATATTTTAAATATATCTGCCAGGGCCCCTGCAATTTCAACACTAGTCTCCTTCAAGGTCCGAGGGAATACTCTGTCAGGTCCTGGGGATTTATTTACTCTGATTTGACTCAAGATATCAAGCATCTCCCCCTCTTCAATCTGAATAGATTCCATGATATCACCACTTGATTTCTCAATTCCATAGACTTCATGCCAGTTTTCGTAGTAAATACAGACGCAAAACCCGACTTAAGATCTCCCCCATTTCTTTTGGTTCCATACACAGCCGACCACTCTGATCTTCAAGAGGACCAATTTTATCCCTTACTATCCTTTTACTCTTAATATACCTGTAAAAGCTCTTTGGATTATCCTTCACTTTGACTGCCAAGGCAACCTCATGTCTTCTTTTAGCTCTCCTGATTTCTTTCTTAAGTTTATTTTTGCACTTTTTATACTCCTCAAGCACCTTACTTCCTCCTTGTTTCCTGTACATGTCATACATCTCCATCTTCATCTTTATCAGAGTTCCGATATCCTTTGAGAACCAAGGTTCCTTACACTTATTCACTTTGCCTTTAATCCAGACAGGAACATACAAACTCTGCACTCTCAAAATTTCACCTTTGAAGGCCTCCCACTTACCAATCACATCCTTGGCAGAGAACAACCTGTCCCAATCCACGCCTTTTAGATCCTTTCCCATTTCTTCAAATTTTGCCTTTTTCCAGTTTAGAACCTCAACGCGAGGACCAGATCTACCTTTATCCATGATCAAGTTGAAACTAATTGTGTTATGATCACTGGAACCAAAGTATTCCCCTACACACACTTCTGTCACCTGTCCTAACTCGTTTCCTAATAGGAAATCTAATATTGTATTCTCTCTAGTTGTTGCCTCTATATATTGACTAGAAAAAAAAAATTCCTGAACACATTTTACAAACTCGAACCCGTCTAGACCTTTACCAGTGTTGGAGTCCCAAGCAATATGTGTAAAGTTTAAATCCTCTACTATCACAACTTTATGTTTCCTGCCGTTGTCTGCTATCTCTCTGCAGATTTGCTCCTCCAACTCTCGCTGACTATTGGGTGGTCTAGAATACAATCCCATCAACGTGGTCATACCTTTCCTGTTTCTCAGTTCCACCCATATGGCCTCGGTAGACAAGCCCTCTAATCTGTCCTGCCTGAGCACTGCTGTAACATTTTCCTGACTAGCAAAGCCACACCACTAAAAGGGACGAATGACCTTTTTTCTGTGCTGTAGTGTTCTATAGTTCTATGGTTCTATATAGCATAGAACATAGAACATAGAACACCAGAGCACAGGAACGGGTCCCTCGGATCACCGTATTGCATCTAGTCTATTAAATTCGTAATCAAATGGCTAAGTGAACTAATATCCCTTCCCTTCTCACTGTCCGTATGCTTTCATTCCCCTCTAACCAGGTAGAGTAATCTAGTAGAGCGCTTCTATACCCGCTCCAAAGAATGCGCAACCTTCCTATAATTGTTGCTTTACCCTTCACACATTCCCTCCCAGGCCAAAGTGGAGGTTAATTGTCTGTTGTCCTTCTGTTGCTACAGATACCACTGTATGAGGGGTAAGGATTTCCAGGGTTCCGAACCAGTGACGAAAGATCGTATGTGATTCACCCCAGGTCATGATGCAACGTGACGAGAAGGAGCATGCTCATGGCTGTTCCTGAAGAGTGTGATTTATGCAAGTCGCCGGCTGCTAATTGGATACACAGATGAAGACGCTGAGCTACGATAGGCGACTAGGTGGCTGCCTGGAGATGAGATGGGTTATCCGATAAATGAACAGATCCAGCTGAAGGAGAGACGGTGGCTCGGTCTGAAGGAGGGAGGGAACAGTGATATTCGCGAACACGTTACCTGATAATCCGCAGTGGTGCACAGGACATCCGAATCCAGACAATCCTGACTGGAAGCAGAAACACATTGAGAGAATTAAACAGCTCAGTTGCAGCACAGGAATCAGTCATCCCACACAGTTCACAGGGCAATGGATCATCAGAAGTGAGCCAACGGAGTCTCACAGACCAAAAACCACCAGTGTAAGAGGAAGCGACACTGAGAGTGGGGTGCACTGGACAAGTGGGAGGCGGGTTGTTGGGAAGGAGTTTGGGTTGGTGAGGTATGCTGTGCTGAAGAGCAAAGCAGGGCAAAGGTATGATGCGGCGCTGGGTACAGCAGCGATAGAAAATGCTGCGGTTATCAGTAAGGTAGGCAGAGCTTGAATGCCACAGGGAACTCTGTAGACAGCACGGGGCAGAAGGAGTCCTCAGGAGAGATGCGCGGAAGGTGGGCTAGGACAGAGGATTAGTGAGTGTGGACGTATGGAATGCCAAAGAGTCTACACAGCAAGTGAAGCTGGACAGAGGTGTTGAGTTGAGAAAGTGAATGCGGCTGGGAGAGATTGGGACTGAAAACACGAGGTCGCGCCGAGGGAAACGCGGCTGAGGAGTGGTGGGACTATATCAGGTCGATTGCGATCATGTGGCAAAGGCGTATGCAGCCCCTCGATGACGTGTTGAATTGGTTGGTCGTCGGACGTGCGAGAGTAACTCTCCTTTTTCGGCTTTTGACTGCGATTGTTTTATTTTCTTTTTTTTTTAATCAAAGGAGCTCCGTTAGGAGCTCTTGTAGTGCATGTTACAAAGCGTCTCCTGTTACTGACGTGACTGGGTGCAAATGTTCAATCCTTATACCCTGTTGTCGTTCTTGTCCCGGGATACGTAGCAGAGAGAAAGGGATTTACGCGGGGCGGTTTGGAGAGGCGGAGCTGGTGCAGGGACGTGGGATTGGGGAAAAAGGCGAGGCAACCAGGACACGGACAGAGCCGGGACAGGGACGGCGACGTGGCTGAGGAGGGTGCGGAGCTGGACACGGAATCGGGCAGACCGACAGATGTAGGGTTGCGGACGGAATGGAACTTGGCTTAGACCTTACCTGTCACCCAACCCCTCCTCGATGACAAGTGCGGCAACCAGCAGAAATAGAGACAGCATGATCACACTGTGGGAAATAGAATCAGTCACTGCCCAGAATTTGCCAATGCATTAAGACCGTTCACTTGGTTGTATAGCAAGCAATCCTTTAACACACTGAAACCATTTTAGTACTTAATACCAGGCTATAAAGCCACAACTTCAGTGTGTTGGTCCTGATGCTAGGGACTACGATGGTCTCAACATCCACGCACCGTTCCACCTAACACACTCTGCGGCGTATTCCAGGTTCCAGAACCCCCAGCAAATATATATAGTTAAAAACTGGTCTCTACACAATCCTGCCGAACCGCTTACCCGCATCTTGGATCTATATTGTGCTCTATTGAAATATCTGATACACGGGATATAATTCCCATCGGGTCGAACGTCTTAGTTAATCTCCTCCACACTAGAAAAATAAGGGCACACAGCACTGTGGGGAAGGGGATGAAGAAGGGCGAGAGAAGGGGCGGAGAGAGGCGGAAAAGGATGGGTGCTGGAAGAGGTGGGCTATTGGGAAAGAAACTGCGGGACGGAGATACCCTTTTATATGGGCTTCATAGCAAGTTTTTTTTCCCCTGAATCTCCGTATTTGAGATAAAATAATTTCTCTGCTGCATGAGATGATCCAATCTCAGCGGAAATGAGACATTTATTTTGTTCCTACAAAGCTGATCCACATTCTCCATTGCCCAAGCTCACTGCTTTCCTCTCTCTCCTCAGTTCTAGTGAAGCTCACTGGAACTAAACTGTCACCACTTCCTCTTCCTACAGCTGGTGCCCGAGCGAAATATTTATTTATTCTAATTTACAACCTTTCTGTCTTCATGTTGCACTGTTGCAACAAGCAAAACATATCGCCCATATGTCCGTGATATTTTACATCATTCGGAGTGTGTTTGGAACCCTGATCCAAAACACTTGAAGCAAGGAAAATATGCTCCCTGTCTCCAACCTGCTGAGTGCTTGTCAATTGGATACGCTTCAATCTCTATAACTAACTGTCTGACTATCTATCTATCTATCTGTCCATTTATCTCAATCTACGAATGAATGAATGAATCGATCTATCTGTTTATATATCGGTCTATCTGTCTATCTATCTATATGTAAATCTATCCAACCATTTTTATTTATTTTTTTGCCATTCTTTCTGCCTTTGCACTGTGCTGCTGCCACAAAAACACAAATTTCACAATCACGCAGTATCTCAGAGAATATAAACCTGATTCTGATTCTGATTGTTAATTCCTCCTTAAAAGGACAGACCAGCATCCTTCCACAGGGGATTGTCCCTGCACTTTGGAAGACCAAAACTGTCAGCAGTACTCTGGTGTATCTGCAACAATGGCGCGTTCAACTGGAATGAACTTTGCTCACTTCAGTAATCAGGCTGCCTAGGTATAAAGACCAGCAGTGAGTTCGGGATTTGTTACTCCAGGATGGTCTGTGACGTGCTGGCACAGCTACACACTCTGGAAATCACTGTCAACAGGTCTCTGTTCATTTAGTAATGACTCAGTTTTCGGCACCAAGCCAGATGGGCTTATGTTTATGTATCTGCTATCGTCACCCACTGACTCATAGCTACACCTTGGAGAGTGTGGTCAGACATCACGGAAATAGGACCAGTGACCACACCTCACGAGCCTCAGTTAATGGCCTGGTCTTTGCGATCAGAGCACCACTGAACGTCATTTCCCGAGACTCCCAGTCTGCCAACCCGCCAGAGATGAATTTAATCCCATTGTTTGTTGTGTAATCATTCACCGAGTCTTGGCCTTTAATCCCACCCAAATCTCTAGCACTGTTGTCCGCCCAATACCGAGTTTATTTTAGTGGAATGAAGACGGTCCGGCAGGTAGGGTGGGCGGTGGGTAAGAATTCTCCAGAGGCCGAGGGATGGGGGTGAGAAACAGCGACAAGGCTAGAGGGAGAGATTGGAAAAGAGAGAGAGAGAGAGCAGAGCTGAATTAGTGAGATAGAGACTGAACGAAGAGGAACAGTATGGGGTGGAGGGGGTGGAGGAAGAGCAGGAAAGGGTCCGTAAGGCAGACAGAGAGGTGGGGAGTGTGTGCGTTAAGGAGGCTGGGAAGGAGATAAATACAGTCAAACAAAAGGGAGTGAGATCGACAAGGAGAGACAAGCAGAGAGAGAGAGAGAGAGAGAGAGAGAGAGAGAGAGAGGGAGAGAGAGAGAGAAAGCGAGAGAGAGAGAGGAGAGTGGAGAGAGAGAGAGAAAGAGGGACAGAGAGAGAGAGAGAGAGAGAGAGAAAGAGAGAGAGAACGATATTTGCAGTATAATCCCCTGTCCCTAATATCCAGAAACTAAAGTTCTGCTGCAAAAACGATAAGTAGACAGACTTACCTCGTTTGTTAACTTGCTGACTTGCTGTACTGGGTGTGAACCTGTCCGGAGCCTCTATATACGGCAAGATGATGCGGGCTGTTGCTATCCAGAACAGCCAATGCAGGAGTTGATTTCCTTGTCATGTACTTGCTGATTTGCTGTTGTGGATGTCAATATCCAGTGTCATCTCTCAGTAAACAGAGGCTCCGGACAAGCACACACCTAGTGCATCATTGCAACACAGATGTAATGCGGACTACTCATTGTCTCTGCAGTGAAACTGCGGTCTCTAGGTATGAGAGTCAAGAGACTATACTGCATCTACTGTTCTTTCCCTTTCTCTCTCGGTTTCACGCTTTGCTGTATCTGTCTAAGGCACACAATCCACCATCTCGCTCTCAATAATCTGTTCCCTTGCTCATTCTTCCTGCAGCCTCTTAAACTCTTAGTATTTCAGCTATGCACTCTTGTTCTCTCTGTCTTTCTGTCACCTAATCGCTCTTTCTGTATCTCTCTCTGCCCCTCTCTCTCTTTCTGTATCTCTCTCTCTCCCCCCCCCCCCTCTCTCTCTCTCTCTCTCTCTCTCTCTCTCTCTCTCTCTCTCTCTCTCTTCTGTCTATCAGAAAGACGTGAGAATCACGGAGAAACTTCTGAAATGCCTGCTTCGCTGCCGCTGCTAGTGTGCGATCGAGAATCTCCGGAGGGGAATGCCCCAGATCCTCGGCTTTGCCTATTGCCTGTTGCCGAGGCTGGGGTCGAAGCACTCGGCAGAGATGGCGCTCGGTGCTCTGTGTCGGAGGGCTGGTCGGAGGCTCGAAGTTTTCGGACGGACTCAAGAGTCGGCTGTGGTCCGGTGCTTCCAGGGTGCTGCATCGGCAAGTTTGCGGCGCTGGAGGGAGAGTTTTTATTTTCTTCCTTCTACCGTCTGCCTGAGATGATGGGACATTCGAGGGACTTTGAGACTTTTTTTTTACCGTGCCCGTGGTCTGTTCTTTATACAGTTACGATATTGCTTTGCACTGTTGTAACAATATGTTATAATTACATGGTTTTTGTCAGTTTTTCAGTCTTGATTTGTGTTTCTGTGATATCATTCTGGAGGAACATTGTATCATTTCTTAATGCATGCATGACGAAATAACAATTAAAGAGGACTTCATGTCCTCATAATCTAATCTAATCTCTTACACATACCCCTCGATATTGGTCTGGTATATAGAGACCCATCCTTCGCTTTGCCTCGCACTTCGTCTTCATCCCATCCAAAGGAACTCAGTATCAGACATAACACCGTGTTGGAGATGTTGTTGAGATTAAAGGCGGAGTCTCGGTTAATATCCACACAATGTAGAGTGGGATTGATGTAATCATTGGCACGCTGGCAAGCTGTGAATAGTGGGAAATCACGGCAGTGGTGCTCAGGTCCCAACAATGAAAGTCCTTTAACGGGGGAGGGGCACATGCCCAATTCCCGTGGTTTCTGCCCATACTCATCAGTGTGTAGCTGTGAGTGCCAAGCAGGTCTTGGGAGGCCATAAGGGGTGATGGATCACTTGAAAGACTGGGTGAGAAAGTGTAGATGGAATATCGTAATGTTAAATATAATACGTCCACTGCGGTGCAGACAACTGTCATTATTAAATGAAGAGAGATTAATTCCAGATTGAGCAGTTGTGCCACCATGCAAGTGGGGAACAATTGCTGACTTAATCTGTAGATTAAGGTCTATAGGCCACTGCTCTATTTTTCCGGGCATGTCCTTTCCAATTTCACGTGTTGTTTTTGCTGATGTACCCGGTGTATTGTGGGTAGCTTTGGTCTCAGAGAGTGCAGGAAGACTTCCTGTGGAGGAACAGTCTTCTGTCCATTGGAGTAAACATTAACAATCAGAATCAGAATACGGTTTATTATCACTGTTACTCAATATGAGTTAAAACTACTGGCTTTGTGGCAGCATATAGATAGATGGACAGATAGATACAGGGATAGAGAGAGACAGAGATCGAAAAGTATCGAATGGTTAAAGGAAGAAAAGTGCAGACCGTTATCTAAATTCAGAGAAAATTCAAACATGAGAGGTGCAAAGGGATTTAAGAAACCCTTGCCAATCTCCGAGAAGGTCAAATTACTGATTGAGTTTATGGTAAAGAAAACAATTGTAATGCTTCTATTTATTTCAAGGGGAATAGAATATGAAAAAAAAAAAACAGGAGATATTGCTGACGACGTGTGAGACACAGGTCAGTCCGCACTTGGAGCGCTGCCACCCATATCCCAGAAGGGATGTGTTCTCATTGGGGAGAGTACAGAGGAGGATCACGAGGATTATTCCGGGAAGGAAGGGTGAACATGTGAGGGTGTTGCACCTTTGTGCCTGTAATCAGCGGAATTTAGAAGAATGCGGATTGATCGCATGGAAACCTACATAATGTTGAAAGTACTAGTTTAGGTGGATGTGGAAACGATGTTTCACATGGTAGGAGTCTCCAGAAAAAGAGGACACAGCCTGAAGTTTGAGGGAATCATTTTAGAGCAAAAGGAAGAATGATGTTGCTTAGCCAGAGAGCTGTGAATCTGTGCAATGCTCTGCCAAAAACAAATGTGCAGGCCAAGTCCGTGGATATATTTAAAGGAAACATTGATAGTTTCCTCATTAGTCAGGGCATGAAATGTTATGGCGAGAAGGCAGATTTATGCAGCTGAGTGGGATCTTGCATCAGGCATGATGGATTGGCGGAGCAGAGTTGACAGGCGAATGGACTAATTCTGCTTCCATGTCTCAGGGCCTTATAGTCTTATTGGAACACACACTGAGGGTCATTTTGTTGCTAACAAGCCAGATGCAGCTCCGTCTAACTTTATAAATGCGGGGGTGATCAAAGCACCGAGCTAGCAGATGGCTTCCTATATTTGCATGTGTGATTCATGTTGAGTTGGAAGCTTTGCGGAGAATAGCGAGGGGCTTCATCAACTAACTACCCAGTAGGCAAAGTAGGTGGCGGCTTCAGATGCTCTCTAGACTCATTCTTGATGTTGTTCTTGATGCAGTGTGTCTAGATGAATTAATGAGCTTCTGTTTGCACAAGGTAGCTACACTAGAGGATGTAACATTTCCGATTGTAGTCCTTAAAATCATGAGTTGTTTTTCTTCTCAAGCATTGGCTCTTGTGGATGTCAATATCTCGTGTCATCTCTCGTTATGTACAGGCTCCGGACAAGCGCACACTTAATACAGCAAGTCAACACAGAGACAATGTGGACCACTCACCGTCTCTGTAGCAAAACACTAGTCTCTAGATAAGAGAGTGATTACACTCCACATATTGTTATTTCCCCTAACAACAGGAATTCTGCAGATACTGGAAATTCAAGCAACACACATCAAAGTTGCTGGTGAACGCAGCAGGCCAGGCAGCATCTCTAGGAAGAGGTACAGTCGACGTTTCAGGCCGAGACCCTTCGTCAGGACTAACTGAAGGAAGAGTGAGTAAGAGATTTGAAAGTTGGAGGGGGAGGGGGAGATTCAAAATGATAGGAGAAGACAGGAAGGGGAGGATCGTAGAGATGCCGCCTGGCCTGCTGCGTTCACCAGCAACTTTGATGTGTGTTGCTTGTTATTTCCCCTTCTCTTTCTCCGTTTCACGCTTTGCTTTTTCTGCCTAATGCACAAACTTCCGCTCTCAAGGTTACCTCTCTTCTCTCTCCCACTCTTCCTCCAGCCTCTCACTATATCATCTATGTTCTCTCTCCCTCTGTATCCACTCCCCTCTCTCTCCCTATCTCTCTTTCTTTTTCGTCTCTTTCTCCCTTTCTGTCTATCCCTGACACACATATCTCCGTATTTGTCAATATAGGTATACACGTCTGGGACCCTGAATGGTGCGGGAGGATGGTGTAAGGGCATGTGTTGCATTTGTTCCGCTTACAAGGATAAGTGCAGGGAGGGAGATTGGTAGGAAGGGATGGAGGGGGGCGAATGGACAAGGGAGTCGCGTAGGGAGCAATCCCTGCAGAAAGCAGAAAAGGGAGGGGGAAGAGAGAAAGATCTGCTTGGTCGTGAGATCCCGTTGCGGGTGACCATTCAGGGCCCCAGACAGTCATTCGCCTGTGAGTCGACACTTCACCTGTGAGTCGGTTACGGTGATATACTGCGTCCGGTGCTCACGGTGCTGTCTTCTATATATTAGTGAGTCCCGAAGAGACTGGGAGACTGTTTCGCTAAACACCTGCGCTCTGTCCGCCAGAGAAAGCAGGAATTCCCACTGGCCACAGATTTTAATTACAGGTCCCATTCCCATTCTGATACGTCTATCCACGGCCTCCTCTACTGTCAAGTTGAAATCACACAGAGGTTGGAGGAACAGCACCTTAAATTCCGTCTGGGTAGCCTCCAACCCGATGGCATGAACATTGGCTTCTCTAACTTCCGCTAATGCCCCTTCTCCCCCTCTTACCACATCCCTTATTTATTTATTTGTTTCTTTGCCTCTTTATTTGCTTATTTTCCTCCCTTCCCCCTCCTCTCTGAGTCCCCCTCACAATAACTCCTTGACCTTTCTCCATCTTCTTCTTGTGCTCCCCTCTCCCTTTCTTTTTCCCTAGGCCTCCGGTCCCATGATCCTCTCCCTTCTCCAGCTTTGTATGCCTTTTGCCAATCAACTTTCCAGTTTTTAGTTTTATCCCTCCTCTCCTGTCTTCTCCTATCATTTAAGATCTCCCCCTTTCCCTCTCTCTGTCAAATTTCTTACCATCTCTTCTTTCAGTTAGTCCTGACGAAGGTCTCGGCTCGAAACGTTGACTGTACCTCTTCCTAGAGATGCTGCCTGGCCTGCTGCATTCCACCAGCATTTTGTTTGTGTTGCTTGAATTTCCAGCATCTGCAGATTTCCCCGTGTTTAATTTTTTTAAAATTATTTTCATTTTTGCGCATGTTGGGTCACTTTAAGAAAAGTCATCGAATTTCGGCTAAAAATGCAAATTAGGGTGTTTTTACTGTTGTCTAATGTCAAAACTGGTCAAATTTGACCCGAACAGTATACAAAGGTTAATATACCAAATCTGTCACCCACCTGATGAAGTATAGTCGCTGTCTTGCCTTGTTTAAGCTACATCGATGTACTGGGCCGGCTTAGGTCCCGAGCCCGTCTTGACACCCAGGAACTTGAAACTACTCATTCTGTCTACTTCTGACCCCTCTATGAGGATTGGTCTTCATTCCTTCGTGTTTCCATTCCGGATGTCCGCAATCAGAACTTTCGGTCTCCTAATGCTGAGTGCAAGGTTGTTGCTGCGTCAGCACGCCACCAGTTGGTATATCTCGCTCCTGTATGCACACTCACCTCCATCAGAGATTCTACCAACCATGGTTCCATCCTCAGCAAATTGATAGGTCTATTTGAACTATGCCTAGACACACAGTCATAGGTACAGAGAGAGTACAGCAGTGGGTTAACACACACAACCCCCTGAGGTACTCCAGTGTTGATTGTTAACGAGGAGGAGATATTATCACCAATCCGTACAGATTGTGGTCTTCCAGTTAGGAAGTTGAGGATTCGATTTCAGCGGGAGGTACAGACGCTCAGGTTTTGTAAGTTAGCAGTCAGGATTGTGGGAATGATGGTGTTAAATGCTGAGCAGTAGTCGATGAACAGCTTCCTGTCATAATTGTTTGTATTGTCCAAGTAGAAGGCCTTGTGAAGAGCCATTGAGATTCCACCTGCTGTTGACCGATTGTGACGACAGGCAAATTGCAATGGCTTCAGGTTCTTGCCCATGCAAGAGTTCAGTCCAGTCAAAAACAACTTCTTAAGCTATTTCCTCACTGTAGATGTGAGTGCTTCTGTGCGATACACATCAAAGCAGTTCATACTACCCTTCTTAGGCACTGGTATAATTGTTGCCCCTTCGGAGAAAGTGGGAAATCACCCTCCCCCCGCCGCAGCAGTGAAAGTTGGACAATATCCTTTAATGCTCTCGCCAGTTAGTTGGCACACGTTTTCTTAACATTTCCAGGTATTCCGTTGGGTCTCCCTCCTTGCGAAGGTTTGCCCTCTTTAAATACAGCCTAATATCGACCTCCGAGACCGAGGTCACAGTGCCATCGGGGATATTAACAGCTGCAGTTACATTAATCCTTTCAAAGCCGGCACAGGAGGTGTTGGGTTCACCCGATAGTGAAACATCGCTGCCATTCATGTTGTTGGGTTTCGCTTTATAGGAAGTAATGACGTACAAACCCTTCCAGAGTTGCTGTGCATCCGATGTTGCCTGAAGCCATTTCGAAAGTACCTCTGTGCCCTTTAAATTACCTCTGAAAGTCATACGTGCTTTTTCGGTGCGGACCTGGGTGGCCGGACATGAACGCCACAGATCTGGCCTTCAGTAGACGTTGTACCTCTTGGTTCATCCACGGCTTTTGGTTTGGGAATATATACGTACCCCCTCTGCACAACCGTTCTCCACTCACTCCCTCCTCTCCCTTCTCCCCAATTCCCTCTCTCGCTCCCATTAAACCCGCTCTCACACATCCCTCCACCCATTTTACCCTGTCTATTCCCCTCACACATTTGTATACCTACATCAAATCTACAAGCAATCTGCGAATCTCCAGTAACGAAGTCCAAGCCTATTGAACCTGACCTGTTTGCCCATGTACTGCAATCGCCCGTTTTAAATTTTGGCTGTAATCTTTAAACAACAATTCCACGTTTCCTGTAGGTAGGCAAACGAAACGGCATACAATATTCCATATTAGACCTTACTGGTGTCTTATACGACTTCACCATAACATCCCAAGTCCTGCATTCAATACTTTGACTTATGAAGGCCAGTGTGCAGACACTTTCATTACGACTATATCTACCTGTGACGCTACTTTCAACGAATTACGGACATGTAATCCCTCATCCCTTTGCTTTCCCGCACACCTCAGTTCCCTACCTCTTCCTGTGTGAGACCCACCTTGCTTAGGCCAGCGACGGTCAACACCTTGCACTTGCCTGCATTAGATTCCAACTGCTGTTTTCAGCCAGTCAGCCCAGATCCAGCGGCAGGCTCCAATAGGCTGTCTGCATTGTCGAAAAAGGACAGAACAAAACCATGCTCTTCGGCCGAGCCATTCAGCTGTCTGCTCCCATAGCCCAATACAAGTTCTCCATTAACAATCTCTATATTAATTTAGTGCATTTCCCCGTACATCTGTTCCCAATTTATGATCTCACCATTTTACGCAAAAGCATAGTCCCTTCCCTCCCCAAATTCAATATTTTCCCATTCTTCTGCACATCTCCTTACACGTCAAAGGTAAACGTTAATAAGTTATTAATGTTTTTTTTTTGATATTGCACATCCTCTGAGTGTTTTCGCACCAGGTCTGACACTTTCTCTGGTACAATAGGGGCAGTGGAGTAGTAGTGGTGGTGAGATGCCTGTCGAGTACTCCCAAAAATATCTGTTCTTTTTCTGTTATGGCGGTTCATGTTCGTTTAAAATAACAATAATTCATACAAATATATTGTTCAAATGAGAAGGAAGTTTCCAAAGAACATAATGATACTTCACCACAGATTGAGAAACACAAGAGATATGAGACAGATGCTTTTATGACTTCTGTGCGACGTGAGGAGATGAGTGCCGTATTTTCCTCTTTCCAATGGGTACATTACAGCAATGAGAGAATCTGTCACTGTCCTACAGGGCCATCATAGACCTCGCTGGTGTTATCAGTGCTTTCTCTGACATGCCACCGACAACATAGAAAATGTCATTGCTTGTCCAGTTCCATCAATACTGCAATGTAATTATCACAGCTTATTCAGTCACCCGGTCTCTCGCACAGAGAATACCAGTTCTTATTCAGAACATTCTCTCAGTATACTGGTAATTCCATTGCTACTCGAGTCTCACGATGGACAAAGTTTAAACTACATATAAAACCGTGACCCATAAAACGATAACAATATCGCTGACCGACCCTGTTTCGTTGTCTGTTTAAGTCTACGAAATACACACTCTGCTCCCGTCAATCCCGTGAGATGGCTCTGCCACTCCAAACCCTGGTTTGTGTGGGTGCGGTGTAATTTGCTACGGTGTTGTATATCAGTGCCAAGAAATAACAGTCAATACACTGCATGTGATTAAAGGAATCATATTTACTTAATGTTACTTAACTAAAGGGTCATTAAAGAAATGAAATAAAGAAAGAAAAAGGGCGTATTATAATTAACCAGTCAAATGTGAACACGTTGGAGTTCATCTTGAACTTTCCTGTCACTCACGCGCTGGACTTCGGTCTGCGTGGAAGCTCTCACCACCCTCCGATCGTCGCTCGCAATCCATTTCGAACAAATGGTCTCCCACCGGGTCCTATCCGACACTCGTTCTCCCCTGCGTCTTCTCTCTTCGTCTCCCGCCGAACAAAAGGCCCCGGCTCACAACGGCGTCAGTACACAACAGAAAAGCACACCCCGCTCATTGGACGGCTCACATTCCGACGCATCGGAAATCTCCAGCTATAAACTAAGCGAATGTTGCCTTACAGTTAGATAGGGAAGTTAACAAAGCTTATGCGGTATTAACTTTCATAAGTCGAGAGGTAGCATTTGAGAGTCCCGAGGTAATGATGCAGCTCTGTAAAACTCTGATTAGGCCACACTTGGAGTACTGTGTCCAGTTCTGGTCGCCTCACTATAGGAAGGATGTGGAAGCATTGGAAAAGTTACAGAGGAGATTTACCAGGATGCTGCCTGGTTTAGAGTGTATGGATTATGATCATAGATTAAGGGAGCTAGGGCTTTACACTTTGGAGAGAAAGAGGATGAGAGGAGATATGATAGAGCTGTACAAGATATTAAGGGGAGCAGATAGAGTGGGCAGACAGCACCTCTTCCCTAGGGCAGCACTGCTCAATACAAGAGGACATGGCTTTCTGGTAAGGGGTTGGAAGTTCAAGGGGGATATTAGAGGAAGATTTCTCACTCAGAGAGGGTTGGTGCGCGGAATGCACTGCCTGAGTCAGTGGTGGAGGGAGATACTCTCGGGAAATTTAAGAGACTACTGGACAGGTACATGGAGAAATTTAAGGTGGGGTGTGGGGTTATATAGGAAGCAAGGTTTAAGGGTCGGCACAACATTGCGGGCCGAATGGCCTGTACTGTCTGTACTATTCTATGTTCTATGTTCTATAAGCACGGCTTCTCCATATAGACCATTACAATAGCAATAAAGACTTCTTCCAGGGCGTGACACACATCTTTATAAAAATGTTCGTCAGCACATCACACTGCCAGTGATAATGCCCAGTCATAACCCACCACACTGTCACTGGTTGTCAGAAAATATTGGCCATATGTTTACCTCTCAGTGCTCGCCATTTGTAGCAAATAAAACCATCACAACTGACATACTGCAGAATCACTATCACAAATGTGCTGTTATCAATGATATTTAAAGCGCCCTGCACAGGGGGATATGTCTGAAGTGATGTGGACCGGATTTCCTTTCAACATAATGTTATGGGGACTAGCTTATAACTGATAAACATTTCAGAGGAGATATTTACCAACGAATTATTAAGATAACAGTAAAACATGATGGTACAGTATTCGCCCTGGGCTTTTGTTCTTATTTGTGGATTGATATCACAGGTGACCCGGCGGAAAAGGAGAAACGTTCAGGCTTTATTTTTTGTCATCACATTGGGCCGGGTTTACATTCCGAGTCATTGGCACATTTTGTTTTTCGTATATGTAAAAGCAATTCGTAGTCATTTATTTGTAAATCTTGTTGCACTCTTTTGTTTCGAAGACGAAATATAAGTCGTTGCTTCAAAATATTAGTGTGGCCTATAATTCTCTGGTTGATTTGTGAGCCTGTCCAACATCCCACGCTCTATACCTCTCACTTACCCGTGCACTCTACCTCCTATTCCCCCTCTCTCACAATTTCGCTCTGCCTGTACTGTCTATATCTCTTTATGTCTCCCCTCTCTCTCTCTCCACTCTGCACACTCTCGATCCCTCTTCTTGCCCACATTTTCATCCACCTTCAGCTTCCCTATCTGCACCTTTCACACACACCGTGCCCCATCCCCTCTCCATGCTCACCCATGCACTCTCCTTCTGCCTCTTCCTTCCCCTCACCCGCACTCCCCATCACACTCTCAGCCGCACAGCAACATCAGTTAAAAGGTGGCAAAGGTTAAGGATGATACGGTCTGATTTGTTCAAATGGCAAAAAAAAAAATGTTTTAAAACAACTGCGGATGATTGGATTAGGGTTAAAAATAACTATGCAGCTTCTGGCCCCTGGTCACCTTCTTTAGACTGTTAAAGGTTCCATCGGTCTTCACTTTAGTAGAAATGGTTTAATGTATTGAAGACACAGTATTCACTACTGAACAAGGGTGATGGTGGATTTGATTTCAGCAGAACGACATTTGCGTGTCCAGGCAGCTGACTGCACAGAGACACTGAGCTGCGTATCTCACAGAACAACAACCAAAACCTTCCTAATCAATCAATGTTGCTTCTTCATTTCTAATTTCTCTGAAGCGCCTCAGCTCGAAAAGTCGAATTTTTATTCAATTCCATAGACTTTGCCTGACCTGCTGAGTTCCTCCATCATTTTGTGTATTACAATAGCTATGGATGATCAGCGAGAGGGAGTGTGTGGGATCAACAGGTGGGCAGTTTGAGTGGACTTCACAACATAAGAACGCTGTTAAAGTATTTTGGGAAAATTCAGCTGTGAAGAATTTAACTTATGATATTTATTTGGACATTAATCCAGATATCTGTGTTATCAATCAATGATGAACAGTATAATATGGAAACAGGCCCTTCAGCCCCGCCTTCCAACTGCAAACTGCTTCATGTTGCCCTTAAACCTTCCACCATTAACACATGACTCTGATTGTTAGTGCATCCAAACTCAGTGGAAAATTGCAACCTGCATTTATCCTAGCAGATTTGTAAGGAGATAGTAGATATTTGGAGTAAACAGTAGGTTGTGATTATGGGAGATATTAATTTTCCAAACATAGACTGGGAAGCCCATACTGTAAAAGTACTGTAAAAGGGCTGGACGGTTTGGAGTTTGTAAAATGTGTGCATGATTTTTTGTTTTTTGCAGCCATACATAGAGGTACCAACCAGAGAAGGAGCAGTGTTGAATCTCCTGTTAGGGAATGAGATAGGGCAGATGACGGAGGTTTGTGTTGTGGAGCACTTCGGGTCCAGTGATCGCAATGCCATTAGTTTCAATATAATTATGGAGAAGGATAGGTCTGGACCCAGGGTTGATATTTTTGATTGGAGAAAGACTAACTTTGAGGAGATGCAAAAGGATTTAGAAGGAGTGGATTGGGACAAATTGTTTTATGGGAGGGATGTAATAGAGTAATGGAGGTCATTTAAAGGTGCAATTCTGAGGGTACAGAATCTTTGCGCTCCTGTTATGTTGAAAGGAAAGGTTAAGCGTTTGAGACAGCCATGTTTTTCAAGGGATATTGGAAACACGGTTCGGAAAAAGAGAGATATCTACAATAAATATAGGCAGCATGGAGTAAATGAGGTGCTGCAGGAATATAAAGAATATAAAAAGAATCTTAAGAAAGAAATTAGAAAAGCTAAAAGAAGATATGAGGTTGCTTTGGCAAGTAAGGTGAAAATAAAACCAAAGGGTTTCTACAGTTGTATTAATAGGAAAAGGGTAGTGAGGGATTAAATTGGTCCCTTAGAGAATCAGAGTGGACAGCAATGTGTGGAGCCAAAAGAGATTTGGGCCATGCAAAACAATTTCTTTTCCTCGGTATTCACTGGGGAGAAGAATATTGACTTGTGCAAGATAAGGCAAACAGGTAGGGAAGTTATGGAAACTATGATGATTAAAGCAGAGGAAGCACTGGAGCTTTTAAGGAATACCAAAAGTGGATAAGTCTCCGGGTCCTGACAGGATATTTCTTAGGTCCTTGAGAGTAGTTAGTGTGGAAAGAGCAGAGGCTCTGACAGAAATATCTCAAATGTCATTAGAAACGGAGATGGTGCCGATGGATTGTTTTATTGCTCATGTTGTTCCATTGTTTAAAAAGGGTTCTAAGAGTAAACCTAGCAATTATCAGGCTGTGAGTTTGACGTCAGTTGTGGGTAAATTGATGGAAAGTATTCTTAGAGATGGTATATATAATTATCTGGATAGACAACGTCTGATTAGGAGTAGACAACATGGATTTGTGCGTGGAAGGCCATGTTTGACAAATCTCTTTTTTTAATTAGTTTTTTGAAGACGTTGCTAGGAAAGTTGACGAGGGTAAAGCAGTGGATGTTGTCTATATGGACTTCAGTAAGGCTTTTGACAAGGTTCCACATGGACTGTTAGTTGGGAAGATTGAATCATTAGGTATTTATATTGAAGAAGTAAAATGGATTCAGCAGTTTCTGGATGGGAGACGCCAGACTGTAGTGGTGAATAACTGTTTGTCAGATTGGAGTCCGGTGATGAGTGGTGTGCCTCAGGGATCTGTACTGGGTACAACGTTGTTTGTCGTTTACATTAATGATCTGGATGATGGGGTAGTAAATTAAATTAGTAAGTATGCAG
This sequence comes from Mobula birostris, assembly GCF_030028105.1. NCBI lineage: Eukaryota > Metazoa > Chordata > Chondrichthyes > Myliobatiformes > Myliobatidae > Mobula > Mobula birostris. Next base: position 67,097,663 of record NC_092382.1, read on the forward strand.
ATGATAGGTGGAGCTGTGGAAAATGAAGTTGGGTTTCAAAGCTTGCAGACAGATTTAGGCCAGTTAGAAGAGTGGGCTGAAAAATGACAGACACAGTTTAATGCTGATAATTGTGAGGTGCTACATTTTGGTAGGACTAATCAAAATAGGACACACACGGTAAATGATAGGGCATTGAAGAATGCAGTATAACAGGGGGATCTAGGAATAATGGTGCATAGTTCCCTGAAGATAGAATCTCATGTGGATAGGGTGGTGAAGAAAGCTTTTGGTATGCTGGCCTTTATAAATCAGAGCATTAAGTATAGGAGTTGGGATGTAATGTTGAAATTGTACAATGCATTGGTAAGGCCAAATTTCGAGGATTGTGTACAGTTCTGGTCACCGAATTAGAGGAAACATGTCAAGAAAATAGAGAGAGTACAGAGAAGATTTACTAGAATGTTACCTGGGTTTCATCACCTAAGTTACAGAGAGAGGTTGAACAAGTTGGGTCTTTATTCTTTGGAGCGTAGAAGGTTGAGGGAGGTCTTGATAGAGGTATTTAAAATTATGAGGTGGGTAGATAGAGTTGAAGTGGATAGGCTTTTTCCAATGAGAGTGGGGGCGATTCAAACAAGATTTGTTATTTAAAGGGCAGAAGTTCAGAGGTAACATAAGGGGGAACGTCTTTACTCAGAGCGTGGTAGCTGTGTGGAACGAACTTCCAGCAGAAGTGGTTGAGGCAGATTCGATTATGTCATTTAAAGTTAAATTGTATAGATAATGGACAGGAAAGGAATGGAGGGTTATAGGCTGATTGCAGGTCGGTGGGACTAGGTGAGAGTAAGAGTTCGGCACGGACTAGAAGGGCCGACATGGCCTGTTTCTGTGCTGTAATTGTTGTATGTTTATATGGTTATATCTATACCCCCATAATTATCAGTCATACCCGTTATCAGTCATACCCGTTACCTTATCAGTCAGGTCGTCCATACCAGGCAACCTCTTGGTAGTTTTTCTCTGTACTCTTACTCTGTATCCTTTCCTGTAGGTAGGCGACCAAAACTACACACAATACTCCAAATTCAGCCTCAGCAGTGCCTTATACTACACCAACAAAAATCCCATTTCCTGTGCTCAATGTATTGATTTATGTTGGCCAATGTTCGAAAAACAATCCAATCTCAGTAAAGTCAGAAATAATCCTGCAAAGTTATTTCCAGTCGTATACCCAATAACGCTTGGATTATATACATTGTACCTTTGACCTTCTTCACTGCCTACAACATTTCAAAATCTCCCTCACCACCTCAGCTCTTCACCATTACCGCCTCTTCGACCGAGGTGAGTGACCTCCTTTCTAACATTGGACTCCATCTGACCGGCTGCTTCTCCCAAGCTGAATCCACAGAAGGTGTCCATCGCTGCTCGAATCTCATCGGATTCTCTGAGGCCCAGTGCAGTTTATTGCCAACTATGCAATTTCGGGGAGCTCAAATACTGCTCAGAATATAAATTCGACAATTACTGTGTAATTAATAAAATATGACCCTACATGATATTCCATAAAGCTTGGAAATGTTGCTTTCTGTCCCTCAGGCGAATTGTAGACTCCGATTAGGAAAAGGTCAGACACCGTGGCAGGTAAGTGCGGAAATTGGTGGGGCCGCAGCGGATACAATTAAATTCTTTGGTCCCTTGCAATATCTTTTAATAACTTTCCCAAAACTGATAGCAAGTTCAGAGGGCTAGAGGAATGAAATTTCACAGATTAATTTAGAATCTATCTTAAGCAACGGAAGAACGCTGGGCTCTCCTCGAGTCCGCTGGATTAAGCACGCAGACCGCGGACCCGATCTGTTTTTCTTTTGCACATCCACTTTAAAGCTAATGTCCTTCGGACTACTGGATGCATCGTGTTCCCCTATGCAAAATTGTGTCACCTGGCCTTCCTACTTCCCTAAATGAAAATCAATATCGCACACTGCCTCATTTGGGACTTTTATCTACTGATTAAGAAAACATTCCAGAAAATAGATGACAGCGTCTATTCCATCTTGTCCTTTTACACTTTGGGAGTCCCAGTCAAAACCTGGAAATTTAACCCCAGCTCCTATAACAAACTGACGTTTGCTGAAATTCTGAGCAATTTCTCTTCACATTTGTTCCTCTAACTCCCACGGACACTTGTCTGGGCTGTGATGCCGTGTAATACATCTATCATACTTCATCGCTCCAAAGCCAAAGCCCCTTTAACATGGCCGTACCTTTCTTATTGCTACGTTCCAAATTGAACGCCTCACAAGGTGAGTTCTCTAATCCACCCTGATGTGACATCTTCCTTAACTAGTAACGCCATCCCTCCTCATTTATTCCTTCCCCCTCTGCTTCATCTTAAACAGCGGAGCGGTGGAATACTGCGCTGCCAGTCCTGCTCATACTGCAACCATCCCACTAATGGCGATAATATAGTAAATCCACGTGCTCATTCATGCCATGGTCTCATCCGCCTTTTAATACAATACTTCTTTCATTGAAGCATCTGCAGCTGAGTACAGTACTCGCACCATGATCAACAATTAAATTCCTGACACGAGGAATTCTGCAGATGCTGGAAATTCTAGCAACACACATCAAAGTTCACCAGAAACTTTGATGTGTGTGATTTAAATTACTGATTCTGTCTGAGGCACATCATCATCCAAATCGTTAATACAGATGTTAACGTCAAAGGAACCAGCACCGGTCTCTGTAGAACTCCGCTACTCACAGGTATCTAGTTGGAGAGGCAACCATCTGCTACCATTCCGTGGTTCCTTTCACAAAGAAAATGGCTCATAAATTTACTACCTGATTTTCAGAGTGGAGAGACTGAACCTTACCGGAAGCTATCAAATGTCTTGAAAAATTCCATGTCGACAGCACCTTATATTTTTTCTTCATCAACATTCCAGGTAAGATCTTTGACACGATTTACCACTAATGAAGCCATGCGGACTATCGTTAATCAGTGGATATCTAAAATGAAAATCATATATTCTGCCCGTTAAACTACCTTCCAACAACGTTCCACGAATGATATCCGGCTCACAAGACTATTATTTCATGGATTATTTTTAGAGCCTTTCTTATACAAAGGAACAACATTGGCTATGCCTGGTTTAAGAATGATGTATATATCTCTGCTAGACTTCCTGCAAGTTCATCCTTTCGCTGGGCCAGAAAGAACACCTTGACCGGTTCTGGGGATTTATCCACTGGAATCTGCCTCAAGACAGCAAAGGTCTTCTCCTCGGCAATCTCTGTAGAGTCCACGAAGATGATTCAATGTTGCTTTCCTCAATAGACTGTATCGGTTTCCTGGATAAATACAGATGCAAAACATCAGCTCATTTGGCACCACATGTGGATTAGCTATGGTCCTAGTTCCAGAAGACTAATTATGTTTCTTGAAATACTTTTGCTCTTAAGATATGTGCAGCAGTCCTTACCATTCAACTCGGACAAAATCATATCATTCTCTCACCCTCCTCCTCTCTTTGATAAACGTTCTCTTGCATTTCCTACACCCCCATAAACACATTACTGAACCTGCAATTCACCTCATTTCCTTTCTTCACTTGGGCCTCCATATCACTTGAAATTCCAGGTTCCCGACCCTGTTATGTTTCCCATTTATACTGACGGGCCCGTGCAAACTTTGCGCTCTCGAAATTTCACTTTTGAAGACCTTCCACTTACCATAGAATGTCCCAGAGGACACTTGCAAAATCCTCTCTGATACCACAAGATTCTCTCTGTCTCCAATCTAAAATCGCAGCCCGAGAACCAGGTCTGTTTTTGCCTGTTGAACTTCAAACTAATGGCCTGCGGACTAGTGGATGCAAAGTGATCCCCGAGGCAACCTTCTGCCACCTGTCCTCTCTCGTTCCCTCAGAGAAGATCAAGAATCGCAGTCTTCGTCATTTCTGGTTTTTATCTACTGTTTAAGAAACTATCCAGAACATCTATTCACAACCTCTATTCCATCTATTCCTTTCACACCGTGGGTTCCCAGTTTCCCAGTTAAAACTTGGAAAGTTCAAACCAGCTGTTATTACAACCTTATGTTTCGTGAGGTTTTCGGCCATTTCTCTTCAAATGTGACCCTCTAATTCTATCGGACTGTTTGATGGTGTTTAATGCCCTGTAACACACCCATCGTGCACCATCGCTCCAAAGGCAGAGCCTCTTTTCCATGGGCATACCTTTCTTCTTACTACGTCGTACATAGAGCGTCTTACCAGCTGAGTTATTCAGTCCGGCCTGGCAATGATATTTTCCTTGACTAGTAACCCACCACTCCTCATTTACTACGCCCCCCCCCCCACTCTTTCGTGTTAAACAACGGGGCGGCGAAATACTGAGCTGGCAGTCCTGCATCTACCGTAAGCGTCTCACTCATGGCTAAAGTATAGTAATTCCACTTGCCTATTCCGGCCCTGTGCTCATTTGCCTTTCATACAATGCTTCGTGCATTGAAATATCTTCAGGTAAGATCACCAGTCGGCCCATGTTGGACCTTTTCATTCCTGACTTTGTGTGTAGTTTTTACAGCATCTGTCTCCACAACCCCTCCACTCCCTGTTCTGGGGCAGTCCTGTTCCCATCCAGTGTCAGGTCTAGTTTAACCCTCACCTGTGCACCCCGCCCCACCCCTGCCAGCAGCCGTAGGAAACCTTCCCGCTAGGATATCAGTCCCTTTTCAGTTCAAGTGTAAACCACCTTCCTTGGAACCTACTCCAAGATCAACCTAATGATTCCCTGACCTTAGTCCTCTATTTTACTTTCACTCACGCGCCTACGAAACGCCCCTAATTTCTCAGCCCCGAATAGCAGCCCAGGCACCGTAATGTTATTATCAGAGCTCATTCGGTCCCACAACCTCTCATACAGAGAATACCACTGCTTATTCAGTCTACTGGTAAGTTCATTGTCTGTCCAGTCTCACGGAGGACGCAGTGAAAACTACATGTCAGACCATAGCCTCATAAAGCTATAACAATATTCCTGAAATATCCTGATTCCCGAGTCTGCGTGATTCCAGGAAATAAACACACTGCTCCCGCCTGACCCGTGAGATTCAAATGGCTCTGTCACCCCAAACTCTGCTTTCTGTGTGTGTTGTGTAATTTATTACCCTGTTATAACTCAGCGTCACGTTATAACAGACAACACACTGCATACAATTAAAGGAATTATCTTTATGCATGTTAATTAACTGAAGAGTCATTAAGGCAAAGAAAGAAATAAAGGAAATCGGCCCACTGTAATTAACCAGCCAAATGTACACAAGTTGGATCTCATCCTGAACTCACGCTCTGGGCCCTCGCTCTGCCTGGAAGCACACAGCATCTTCCGGTATTCGCTCGCAAACCATTTCGAACAAACGGGTCTCCCACCGGGTCCTACCCGAGGATTTGTTCTCCCCAGTGTCTTCTCATTCGTCTCCCACTGGACAAAAGGCCCCAGCTCACTCTGACGTCAGAACACAACAGAACCCACCCAGCCCCGTTGGACGGTTCACATTCCAAAGCATCCGAAATCTCTAAATTTCAACCAAAGTCTGCTTCTACAGAAAAGCCACTACGTTAGCAGTGAAACCTTTCTTAGGGTGTTAAATCCCTCTTTATAAAAATATTCCTCAGCACAATCACACTGTCATAGATAATGACCAGTCATCACCGAGCACACTGTCACTGGATGTCAGAAAATATTGATCATATATTTACTTCTCAGTGCCCGCTCTTCTGCAACAAATAAAGATGTCACCGCTTACATACCGCAGAATCAATGCTTCAAATGTGCAATTATCAATTATATTTATAGCGCCCTGCACAGCGAGAGACTTGTGAAGTGTCGTGAACAGTTATTTCAGTTCAACGTATCGTTATGGACTTGCTTATATCTGCTCAAATTTTCAGAGGAGATATTTACCAACGAGTTACCAAAATAATAGTGGAACATAATGGTATTGGCGCTGGGCTTTTGTTATTATTTCCGGACAGAAATCTGGAGTGACACGGCAGTTAGGGAGAAATGATTACCCTGCAGCTCTGGCACCGTAATGTTATTATCTGAGCTCATTCGGTCCCACAATCCCTCACACAGAGAATGCCACTGCTTATTCAGTGTACTGGTAAGTTCATTGTCTGTCCAGTCTCACGGTGGACGCAGCGAAAACTACATGTTAGACCATGAGCCCATAAAACCATAACAATATCCCTGTACATCCCTTTATTTTTTTATCATCACATTGGGCCGTGTTCACATTCCAAGTCATCGGCATATTTTGTTTTTTACATATCTAAATGAAATTTGGTTCAGCCTATATGCAGTAGGTTCCGATAAGGCAAACCAGCGGTGCACATAGGAAAATCGAGACGTCTTCGTCGTTGGGTTTATTTAAGTCAGGGATTGGTAGGTTCTCGATTGGCATGACATCAAGGATTATGGGCGAAGGTCGGGAACTAGGGTTGAAGAGGAGGAAAAAAGGGTCAACCATGAGTAAATGGCGGAGCAGAGTCGATAGGACAGGGGGTCTATTCCGGTTCCTCTGCCTCACAGTCTAACTTGTTCACAGGACAGATATGTTTTTTCTCTGATGTCCTACACCAGGAATAAAATAGTCACTGTAATTGTGAAAATCTCCGTATACATGTAAACATACGTTTGACATACTTACACATTTAGGAAACATGCTGAATGCAGAGATTATGTTTTTTTTTGTTTGTTTTAACCAGACCGTGTGGAACAACAAGGGAGAATTATTGCACATTACTGAACAGATTAATTACTGTCAAATGAGATGTGGTTAAAATGTTATTGTTCGGCACGTGCAGAGTTACAAAATACGTAAAAACAGGACATTTCTTCGAACAGGTTTCGTAATATTTTGTGAATAATGCTCGAATGAGACCCAACATTGCAAGGAACAGGCTAAAGCTGCCTCTGCAGATGGGCAGTAATATGAAAGACAGGCCGATGTGAATCTCCACTTAGCGCACTCGTGGTCATTTGTCTGAGCTACTGCAGAGTTAAGACCTGGTTTGGGATTGGACGATAGCAGAAATGAAGCAGACAGTTTGACTGTAATGTTCCAGACCCAAAGAAATATGGGCCTGGCTTATTGTTAAAGGATACACTTCCTTTTAATAAACAGCATAGTCTGCGCTTTTACTAACACGTCACTGACCACGCTGATGTTAACACTGCTTCTCTTGAACCATCACTGAGCTAAAATTAATATACACTGCTGGCCAGGATGATGGCGTCTTCACTCATCCGACCGATAATGTTGTCGCTTGTGCAGTCTCAAGTGAGCAAAGTGAGGACATCAGGGCGAAAACTGGTCATGCACTGAAATACATTTCTCCGGCATCCACATTTTAAATTTCTCCTCTATGTACAAGCTTCAGATGGAAATTTATCCAATGCCTTTACTGATCGTTGCAATCAGGTAATAGCTGATATCGATCGGATCAAGAAACTACAGCCCCTCTATTCAGCACATTACTCGTTTTGGTTGTTGTCGACATAGGCTGTGATGGCATTGCGGCCCTGAGCGATAGAGCGAAGAACCAAGGGGCATAATTACTCCAGATGTTACTGTTCTGCAGCTGTGCTGACAAGCTCAAATCCAGAATCACTGCTCACCCCGTTCATCCGCTTTTACCTTAAGTGTGCATCTATCGTGCAGTTATCGTGACGACAGTTGATTACAATTTGTTAGAATGCAATTGGTGTTGTTTCTCTGGAGATATTATTTTGTAATACAGTTGGAAATTTTATAAAATAACCACCAATAAATAAAACGTTTCCTGAAAGATCGGACGAAGAGCGGAAGCAAAGAGAAAAAAGAAATAACGTGATCTTACTCAATTCAAATACAGATTCTGGCAATGTCGCAAATACTTAAAGACGAGAGACCTTCCATGTGTTATAAATCCAGACCAACGCACAAAATGCTGAAGGAAGTCAACATGACAGGCAGCATCTCTAGAAAAGAATAAACAGTCAGCTTCCATAACAAACTGATGTTTCCTGGAATTCACTGCAACTTCTCATCAAATTTGTTCCTCTAAATCCCTCAGTCTGTAGGATGGGCTGTAATGGCCTGTAATACACGTATCATACACCATCGCTCCAAAGCTAAAGTCCATTCAGCATTGGCATACCTTACTTATTACGGCCTTCCACCAGTCCAGCCTGATGTGACATCTTCCTTAACTAGTAACGCCACCCCTCCTCATTTATTCTTTCCCCCTCTGCTTCTTTTTGACAGCGGAGCGGTGGAATCCTGAGCTGCCAGTCCTGCTCCTACTGCACCCGTCTCACTAATGGTGAAAATATTGTAAATCCACGTGCTCTTTTATGCCATATGGCACAATTCTTACACTGATGTATTTGCTGCTGTGTACATTAATCACACTATGCTCAACAATTAAATGTGAAGTTCTGACTGATCGAGAACATATTAGCCTCCGCCTTCAATCCTAAATCCAATAGCTTGGATTTGACAGTGGGCTGACAAATAATAACAGAGATTTACTAATTTCTCGTTGTAGCAGTAATTGAATAAAAATCACAATCATCTCTGCCCGTCTGCGATTCTCCAGACGAGATGCACTTTATTTCCGATTTTTGGCACCGCCAGCAGTTGGGTTTGAACGTAAGCAGAAAAAGTGAATAAGGGAAATGAGAATGGGGAATAGTGAAATGGAAGGGGTCGTTACAGGAAGTTCGAGATATTCATGCTCATACCATCATGTCTGAGGTTACCCACACGGAACAAAATTTGTTGCTCCAGCAACATGGACATGGCCTCAGTGCTACCATGCCCAGCACCGAAACGTGCTGCTCTCCAACAGTCACAGGCCTCTACTGAGAAAGTCAACCATCTGCTACCACTCTCTGCCTCCTGCTACTACGCCAGTGTTTACTCTAATGTACTACTTCATCTCGTGGATTTTCTTGACAAAACTCCGATGCGGATCTTTGATAAAATCTCTTGAAAATGTCCATTTAGGTATCATCCCCTGCAGTGCCTTCATGAACTCTCTTGGAAACATTCTTCGTTACTTCTTCAAGAAACTCTATAGCATATCGTGGGATACACAAAACCATGCTGACTATCTCTAGACTGTCCTGTCTATTAAAATACTCATACATACGGTGCTCCAAAGCGTTCCCACTACTGATGTCAGGAGCACCGGCCTAGGATTCCATGATTCATTTCTGAGCCTTTCCCGCATCCCTCGCGCTCTCTCTCTCACTCAAACGTGCTGTCTCCCTTCCAGCCTCTGTCTCTCACCCTTTCCCTCTCTCTTTGACACTACTTCTTTCTTCTCAGTCCATCTCTCCACTATCCCCTATTCCTCCCACACACTCTAAGAACTTGAGCTTCCCATTCTCCAGCTTCTATAAACACTATGCCTTTTCCGGCCGCCCTGCTTACCCCTCCACTCTCCTTTTGATTCCTTCTTCCCCTCAACCTCACATGAACTTCATTTAATATGTTACTGGCAAAGAGTTACGAATGCAGTTGCCTGATTTATTTAAATGAACCGTAAAAAATATTTTTAAAAACAACTGCTGGTGATTGGAGTCTGAGTTTAAAATAAAATGCATAGTCGGCTATATCTGATCTTCAAAAATCCACGCAACAAAGTGAGCTCAAGATGGAGAAAATCGAAGAAACAATTAATGTAATGAAGAAGAAACTCGACTTTCTGACCTTTAAAAACTCTGACTTAGAATCCAGAATGCGACGGCAGAATATTCGAATGATTGGGGTGCGTGAAGCTGTTGAATCTGATAACCCTATGAAGTATTTTTTCTCAACTTTTAAAAGATGCATTTCCTACTGTATTTCCTAACCAACCACCATTATTGGATCGTGTTCACAGAGTTCCATCATACTCGCTTAGGTCAGATAAACCTCGACATGTCATTTTACGTTTTCATTACTTTGAAGACAAGGAGAAACTGTTTCGTTTTGTTCGATCTAAAGGTTATATTGATTTTCTGGATCTTAAGTTCCGATTCGTGGAGGATTTCAGTAAACCGATCCGGGATCAATGGGTTCGTTACAGATCTGTGATGTCGGAACTCTACAAGATGGATTTAAAACCAGCGCTGCTTTACCCTGCACGTCTAAGGATTCGTACGTTGGATGGAGCCCTCCTTTTTTTTGATTCTCCTTCGGATACCCAGAGTTATCTCGATCAATTTTCACCTTCAACATCTTAATCGTAATTTTTTAACTATCTCCGTTGAGCGGAGATTGTGAATTTGTCAGTCTTAATTTTTTTGTGTCCTATATGGGCAGAAAAGTTTATTTTTGATTATTTAATATGGTTGCTAAACTTTCCTTTCAACAGCGTCATTCCTTTCTTTTTCCCAGGGGATTCTGGGTGGTTATTCCCTCACCGTCATTTTACGTATTTCCTTTGTGGCCTTAAATTTTGTAGTTTTTTTAAATCAACTTTGTTTTGTAGTTTTTTGTAACTAGTTTATGTTAATAATCTCAATTTGTTTTTTGGTTTTGTTTTGTTTACTTATAGGGTCTGGGGTTTGTTGTGTTTTTTTTATATTTTCTGGCTTTTTCTCTGTTAAATTAAGTGTTTGTTTTAATTGATTTACCTTTTTTTATTCATTTACTGTTTTATAACTAGCTGATCTTTTTTATATTTACACTTTTTTTAGGGAGCGTATACCGGAACTCATGGGGGTAGTTTTAGTGCTTGCTTCTTTCTGGCTGGTCTGTGTTAGATTTAGCCTTGGGGTCATGGGGTGGGGGGTGGTGGGAGGGGCTTCACGTTTTAGTTTTGTTCTTCTTGGGCTATGTACACTATTGAAGTATTGGTTGCGTTCTCTTTCCCAGTATCTCTTATTAGTTCTGTTCCCTTTCCGGGTTCGTGGGTCGAGCCTATCGTCAATCCTCCTTTTTGCGGGTTGACTTTAGGGTTTATGGAGTCTATTATTAATTTTGTCTCCTGGAATACTAATGGTCTTAACCATCCTATTAAAAGGAAAAAAAAATTAAGTGTTCCGGAGACTTAAAGCACAAATTTTATTTTTACAAGAGACCCATGTGCGGAGGGGGGACAGACTACGTTTTTTTAAATTCTGGAAGGGTAAACAGTTTCATCGAACTCCAACGCTAAGATTCGAGGCGTCTCTATTTTTATAGACTCCTCAGTTACTTTTATACAACATGATATTATTTCTGATCCGAATGGTAGATTTCTACTGGTTAGTGGTCTACTATTTAATAAAAAGGTAGATTTGGTTAATGTTTATGCTCCTAATATGGACTGTCCGGAATTTCATAAATCATTATTTGATCAGTTCCCGAATTTGAATGAGCTTTCATTGATCTGGGGCGGAGATCTTAATACCGGTTTATCTCCAGGTTTGGACCGTTCGGCTCCTGTACGGACTTTACCTAATAAATCTGCAACTTTGATTAATTCATTCTTTTCTGATTCTGGGTCGACGGACATTTGGCGTTTTTTGCATCCTCAGGAAAAAGATGTTTCTTTTTTCTCACATGTTCACCATTCTTATTCAAGAATTGATTATTTCTTTATTGATTCTCGTCTTATTTCTTCAGTGATTAAATGTGATTATGACTCTAAAACCATTTCGGATCATGCTCCACTTAAGCTTTCTATTAAAATTCAGGCCAATACACAAAATAATAGACAGTGGCGTTTTAATTCGTTGTTGCTTCAGGACTCGGACTTTGTTAACTTTATGAATGAACAGATTGATCTTTTTTTTACAATTAACTATACAGAGGATATTTCTGTGAACATTCTTTGGGATACTTTTAATGCTTATATTCGTGGTCAGATTATCTCGTATTCTGCTGCTTTGAGGAAGAAGCTGAAGCAGGAGGAGTTGGTAATCGTGGACAAGATTAAGGAAATTGATAAGAAATATGTTATGGCTCCTTCTGAGGAGTTATATAAACAAAGCACTGAACTTCAAATGGAACACAGTTTATTACTTTCGTCCTCGATTGTAAACCAATTAAAGAAAACAAGAAGTGAATTTTATGTACACAGTGACAAAATTGGCAAACTGTTGGCTAATCAACTGAAGTCTAATTATGCTAAATCTCAAATTAATCAGATTTATAACCAAAATGACCGATTGATACTTGACCATGTGGGGATGAATCAAACTTTCTGTGATTTTTATTCTTCCTTATATCAATCAGAGTCTCCTCGAGATTCTAAATATATGAATGATTTTTTAGATAATCTAGACTTCCCTGAGATTTTGACAGGATATGTCTTCTATGTTAGATACTTCCATTACCACGGATGAGATTAAGAATGTTATTTACTCTATGAATTTGGGGAAAGCTCCGGGCCCTGATGGGATTACTGTAGAATTTTATAAATGTTTCGCACCTTCATTAATCCCTTGGCTCTGTAGGGTTTTTGAGGCTTCATTAAAACTTGGTAAACTTCCTGAATTTTTCAATAGAGCGTCAATCTCTCTAATATTAAAGAAGGATAAAGATCCTGCTCAATGTGCATCTTATAGACCAATGTCTTTATTAAATGTTGATTCTAAAGTTTTTTCTAAGTTATTAGCAAATAGATTAGAAAAAATACTTCCTTTTATTATTTTGGAAGACCAAACGGGTTTTATTAAAGGTCGTTACTCTTTTTATAACATTCGCACACTGTTAAATATTGTTTATACAGCCTCACAAATGTTCATGATTGTGTTATCTCTTTAGATGCTGAGAAAGCTTTTGATAGAGTAGAATGGCCTTATTTATTTAAGATGCTTGAAATGTTTAATTTTAGCTCGAAATTGATATCCTGGATTAAATTGTTATATCATTCTCCTGTGGCTTCGGTCCGTACTAACTCTTTAAGTTCACCTTTTTCCCCTCTTTTCGAGGTACTCGACAAGGGTGTCCTCTTAGTCCTTTATTATTTGATATTGCCTTAGAACCTCTTGCAATTGCCATTCGAAAATATCCAAATATTACTGGGATAACTCGGGGCTTAAAGTCCCATAAAATATCACTCTATGCTGAAGATTTACTTTTATATATTTCTAATCCCCAAAAATCCATCCCTGCTGTTTTAGAGCTATTAGCACAATTTGGTCTTTTTTCAGGTTATAAATTAAATCTTAGTAAGAGTGAACTTTTCCCGATTAATAAACAACTTCCCTTATATCATAACTTTCCTTTTAAATTGATTAATAATTATTTTTCATATCTTGGGATTAAAATTACTTGTAAAAACAAAGATTTATTTAAGATTAACTTTTTACCCTTAATTGATCATATTATTCAACTTTCATCTAAATGGTTTCCTTTATATTTAACTTTGATTGGTCGTATTAATGCAGTTAAGATGTTTCTTTTTTTTTTGCCAAAATTTTTATATATATTTCAGGCATTACCAATTTTTGTTCCAAAATCTTTTTTTGATAAACTTGACTCCAAAATTTCTTCATTTATTTGGCAAAATAAAAACCCGAGACTGGGTAAAATACATTTACAGAAAGCTAAGAGAGATGGAGGCTTAGCATTACCTAACTTTAGATTTTATTATTGGGCAATTAATATTCGACATATGAAATTTTGGTTACTTGACCAGGATATACTATCCATTCCTAAATGGGTAGCATTGGAATTACAATCTGTTCAGGGCTATACACTTGGCTCTATTTTAGGTTCCTCTCTTCCTTTTGATTTGAAACGCCTTAAACAGGTGTCTAACCCGATAGTTAAATATACCTTACGTATTTGGTTTCAATTCAGAAAATTTTTTGATCTTAACCAATTTGGGCAAGCGATTCCTATTTTAGGTAACATATTTTTTCCTCCCTCTTTTACGGATCGTGCTTTTCAAATTTGGAAGACTAAGGGTATTTCATGGTTTTTGGATTTATTTTTAGATGGTTCCCTTATGTCTTTTGAACAATTATCTAATAAATATAACTCATCAAGAATACATTTTTTTAGATATCTACAAGTTAGAAATTTCCTAAGTACCATACTTTCTTCCTTTCCAATGCTTCCTCCTACATACATTTTAGATACTATAATTAACCTTAATCCATGTCAGAAAGGTGCATCGGCTATTATTTATAATATTATTATGAAACTTAGGAAAGCTCCATTTGATAAGATTAGGTCAGATTGGGAACAAGAATTGGGATCTGTTATTTCCGTGGATGACTGGGGGCAGATTTTACAATTAGTCAATACTTCCTCTATCTGTGCTAAACATTCCCTAATTCAGTTTAAAGTTGTTCATAGAGCACATATGTCCAAAGATAAATTAGCTCGCTTTTATTCTCATATTAATCCTTTTTGTGATAGATGTACGGGGCAGATAGCTTCTTTAACTCATATGTTTTGGTCTTGTCCTACTCTGGAAACTTTTGGGAGACATTTTTAATATTATTTCCAAGGTATTGAATATAGATATCTCTCCTCACCCTGTCACTGCTATCTTTGGACTACCTAAAATTTCCAGTAATCTCTCTCCTTCAGCCCGTAGAATGATTGTATTTCTTACTTTAATGGCAAAAAGATGTATTTTACAACATTGGAAAGAGCTTAATGCTCCAACTACCTTTTTTTGGTTTTCTCAGACGATATTATGCTTGAATTTGGAGAAAATTAGAAGCAATCTTCATGACTCTTCATTTAAATGTGAACAAACTTGGAGATCTTTTATTCGATATTTTCATTTAATGTAATATATACCCTTCTTGGTTTTTTTTACTGTTTTTAATGGAGGTCGGGATTGAGGACGTGATTTTAAGTTGTTTAACTCTATTTGGTTGCAAGTTAGCCCATTGCTTTGCTTTGCTTTTAGTTAGTTGCACGGTGGTTTTTTTTTCCTTTTCTCTATTGATATATATAAAAATTAGTATAATGTATTGTTACCTTGGTATTATGTTTAAATTACATTGTTTGTATTATTTTTGTATTAATATTTCCTGTAATTTTATTATATTCTAACAGTGTATTAGTGCCTATATGGCTTACCTTTTTGTATACTTATTTAATAAAAAGATTTAAAAAGAAAGAAAGAAAATGCATATTCTCAATCTGAGAAATTTTCTTCATAAGGTTAAAAGTTATAACGCTTTTCCTGCAGCAGAGGTATTTAATTGCAATGTTAAAGAGAGTGTTCGCAGGTGAATGAGAGTGAGAGTGGAGTTAATTTCAGCAGAAAGGCCACTCCCTATTCTGTCGGACATGCGGGCCTGTAACGTTTCTTCAGGCAGCTATTTTTACAATCTTACAACCCTCTGTATGAACAAGTTTTCTTTCATGTTCCCATTAAACTTTTCACCCTTTCCCTCTCTCTTTAACACTACTTCTTTCTTCTCAGTCCATCTCTCCACTATCCCCTATTCCTCCCACACACTCTAAGAACTTGAGCTTCTCATTCTCCAGCTTCTATAAACACTATGCCTTTTCCGGCCGCCCTGCTTACCCCTCCACTCTCCTTTTGATTCCTTCTTCCCCTCAACCTCACATAAACTTCATTTAATATGTTACTGGCAAAGAGTTACGAATGCAGTTGCCTGATTTATTTAAGTGAACCGTAAAAATATTTTTTTAAAAACAACTGCTGTAGATTGGAGTCTGAATTTAAAATAAAATGCATACTCTCACTCTGAGAAATTTTCTTTATAAGGTTAAAAGTTATAACGCTTTTCCCTGCAGCAGAGGTAGTTAATTGCAATGTTAAAGACAGTGTTCGCAGGTGAATGAGAGTGAGAGTGGAGTTAATTTCAGCAGAAAGGCCACTCCCTATTCTGTCGGACATGCGGGCCTGTACCGTTTCTTCAGGCAGCTATTTTTACAATCTTACAACCCTCTGTATGAACAAGTTTTCTTTCATGTTCCCATTAAACTTTTCACCTTCCCCACTTAACACTTGAGCTCTGATTGTAAGTCCCCCAAAACTCAATGCAAATACCTACTTGCATTTACCCTATAACTACCACTCATATTTGCATGTACCTCTATCAAATCGTACCTCATTGCTCTGATTTCCAAAAAATAAATTCCGATCCTATTCAAAATTTCCTCATGGCTCATGTCCTCCATTCTGGGCAAATTTCCAGTAATTTTTCTCTCTTCTCGTTACTGTAAACTTCCTGTAGGTAGGTGACCAAGATGCACAGGATGCTCCTAATTCGGCCTCAGAAATGCCTCATATAGCTTCAAACATGTTTCCCATCTCCTGTATTCAAAGTATTAGTTTATGAAGACCAATATGCCAAAAGCAATGTAATCTCAGTGAAGCCCTAAATAACGTAGGAAAGTTATTACCATTCGTATACCCGATAAAGCTTCGTTTATATACATTTTACTTTGCTATCATCCAGTAGCTACCTCATTTCAACACCTCCCTCACCACCTCAATCCTCCACCAATTCTGCCTCTTCTACAGAACTGGGTGAACTCATTTCCTACATTAGACTCCATCTGACCTGTTGCTTCTCCCCAATCTGAATCCCTACAACTTGTCCATCAATTCAGGAACCTCATTGGATTTTCTGAGCCCCAGAGGAGTTTATTGCCAACTGCGCCAACTCGGGGAGGTACTGTAGTTTCAAATAACGTCTAGAAAATAGATTCGACAAATACACTTCAATTAATTAAACAGTGAGCACATAAAAAAAAAACATGGAAATGTTGCTTTAGCTCCCTAAAGCGAATTGTGGACATATTTTGGGAATAGCTCGGTCACTAAGGGAAGCAACAGTGAAAAAAAAACCTAAGCATCGCAAAGCACAACCGCATTTTTTAATTGCCTATTTAATTTCGAACTGATGTCCTTAGGACGACCAGATGAAAAATCTTCCCTGCACGAACTTCTGCCACCTGCCCTTTCTCATTCTGTAAATACAGATCAGGTATCGTTCAGGACATTTATCGACTTCTTTATGAGAAATTTCCAGTAGATTTTTGACAACCTCTACTCCATCTTGTCCTTTTTTACTGTGGGAGTCTGAAATAAAACTTGGAAGTTTAAAATCACGTTATATAACTAAGTTATGTTTTCTTAGTTTCAAGTATATTTCTCTAACTCCTTCGGACTGTGGACTGTAGATAGCTTAATAACCTGTAACATAAACATCAAACGCAATCTCTCCAAAGCCAAAGATCCTTCAACATGGACATACCTTTCTTGTTACTCCGTTCCACATAGAGCGGGTCACTAGGTTAGTTTTCCACTCCAACCTCTCATGGTCCGGTCCGTGAAGTCCGTATTCAGTTTCACGGTCCGTTCCAGCGATCCATATTCCAGGTTATCCGGTTTTCCCTTGTTCTTTTGTGTGCTTTAATTGAGGCACATGATTCTGGTTTTGGGCATGCTACACAAACAGCTCCTGGGGTCCGCTGCAGTTGCTGGACTGTTCCCTTCCCTTCCCTTTCCTTTCACCTTCTGCCTGAAGCCTTGCCCGGAGCCTTGCCCGGCAACCTTGTCAAGTTCCACCACCGAAGCGTAACCGGAGGTCTGCTGTGTCAATATAAGGAACTGTCTATCGTTGAGTTGGGAACCTCGTCTTGTCCAAGTCAAGGCTTTGAGTTCTCGTACTGTCCATATGCCTCGTCCTGTGAAGGAGTTCCACGTCCTGTTCTGGAATTCCACGTCCTGTTCTGTAGCCACGTCATTTCCTCGCCTAGTTCCGGGGTCCGAGCCCGAGTCAAGACCCAGGTTCTGGGTCCTTGTCTAGTCTCCTGCTCGGAGTTCCAGCCACGTTCCAAGTTCCTTTTTCCTTGTCCTGATCCCGTTTCCCTAGTCTCGTCCTAGACTAGGTCCTGTATCTTAGTCTCGTCTAGCGTCGTTTCTTCCCCACTTCCCCCGTTTTCTTTGCATACCTAATCCTGTTCCTGATACTTCTGTGTCTGTGTCTTGCTTTTGCGTCTGCTCCCAGCGCCCCCGTTATGACACAACGGGACTGTGACAGCTTTCTTAACTATTAACGTCACCTCTTCTCATTCAATGCTTCCCCATCCGCTTTATCTAAAACAGCTGAGAGGTGGAGTACTCCGCTGCCAGGCCTGCTCCTCCTTCAACCCTCTCACTAACGTCGAAAATATAGCGATTCGACGTGCTTATTCATGCCCTGGGCTCTTTCGCCGTTCATACAATACATTGTATAATTTGCAGCTGAGGACATTATTCGAACCATGCTCAACATCTAATTTGTTGATTTTGTCAGAGGCCTTCACAGCTTCTGTCTGCACAACTTCTCCACTCTCTGTTCCGCGGTAGTCTTGTTCCCATCATTTCAATGATAACTTTTCCCCTCCCACCTCCCACCATTCCCGCCCACCCACCTCGAGCAGTCCTAGTAAACCTTCCCGCTAAAGCGACTAGTACCTTCATTTCTTTGCAGTCGACTCCAAGATCAACAAAACCATTATCTCCGTTTAACCCTTTACGTTTTTCTTTCACTCACGCGTCTCCTATTAACCACTTAAGCCCTCGATCATCTCTGGCTGTCCAATCTCTCAATACCTCCTATTACCTTATAGTCTTCTAACAAGAAATTTATCATAGTCCTCTCCAGAGGCAGAAACCAGAGATCCCTTATCGTTTCCTCATATTTTTTTTTCTCTTAATTAAGTAGCATTTCGGTAAATCTATTCCGCATAGTGTTTAAAATTTCCAAATCCCTGCAGTACGCCCTTACTCATAGGTCTCCAATCAGGTAGGCAACCATCTGTTATCACTTTCTGGCTTCATCCTCAAACCAATGGACTCATCAAATTTACTACCTCATTCTCAAAGCCGAGAGACCAAATCTTCCATGAAGGACCTTGTCAAATGCCTTGCTAAGTTCCACGTATACAACATCCACTGCCGTGCCCTCATCCACACTCCTGGTACCTTCCTTGACACGACTTACCACTTACGAAGAATTGCTGAGTATCCTTAATCAGCCATTATCTATCCAAACACTCATACTTCTGGTCCGCTAGAATACATCCCAATAACCTTCTCTCTACTGATGTCAAGCTCAGAGGCCTATAATTTCTTGGATTATTTTGAAGCCGCTCTTAAACAGCTGAACAGCATTGGCTATCATCCAGCCCTTTGGCCTAGGGATGATTTAAACATCTCTGCTAGGGATCCGGCAACTTCTTTATCCCGTAGTGTCCTTGTGAACACCTCTCCAGGCCCAGGGAATTTGCCTGAGGAAAGTAGACACATCCTTCTCTGTAATCTGTAGAGATTCTGTGAAAACGGTGTTTCTATAGACTCTGTCTCTGTTTGCTGAGTAAATACAGAAGTACAAAAAATAATCATCCGTTTTGTCTCCACATATGGATTGGCTATACTCTCATTGTGGTATTCCAGAGAACCCATTCTGACCCTGAAATCCCTTTGCTCTGAACATACCTGTAGCATCCGTTAGGATTCTCCTTGAACTTGTCTGCTCAGGCAACAGCAGGCCTTCGATGACACTTCTGCTTTCATTCTGAAGTATTCTCTTCACTGACTTGCACCTACGTTAAAATGTCCGACTGGGATGGAATGACGTACTAATTGAAAATGATCACCAGGGAAGGAATTGTGTCCTGATTACAAATGGGAGTCGGAAAAGGATTAATATCCCAATTTAAAATGGTTAGCAGGGTAGAAGTGACACGTGGTTTTAAAATGGCACCCGGGATGGAATGGAGCACTGACCCTTACAGGCCATAGAGCTGGAAAGGTGTCATAACCAGGCCGCATCAAAGGGAAGATAAGTAGCTGGCTGGCTTTCTGGACAAACTGGTGTTGAGGGCCAAGCCTTCGGACTGGTCAGCGTCAATCATCACCATCCTTGTCCTGGGGCACGGCGAGTGGAGAGGGGAGAGCGGTCAGAGTCTCGGTAAGGTGCAGTGTGAAAAGAGAAGGGCAGGAGAGGAAGAAGATGATTAAAACAGTCATCACACTTGTGTTCTCCATCTGCATACCATCTCCCCGACTCTGCCGCTCCGTAAGCTTCGTTAGCACACGCTTGCACGTCTCCCTCGCTTTCGCTCCCTGCTCGAGCCCCTCACACTATCCTGTCGCACTCCAACTCTCGTCCTGTACCCCTCTTTCAACGGCTGCATACCCCTCTATAATTTCTCTCTCCCTCTCGCTCCATTCTCTTCCCTCTCTTTAATCCCCTCTCTCGCCCTCATCGATAGCTCTCTCTCCACTCCCCTATTCCATTTATCCTACCTGCACCGCTCACAATTTAGTATACCTCTATCAAATCTCCTTTAGATCTTATTCTTTCCAAGGAATAAAAAACTAATCTATTCCAACTTTCTGTTTTACCCAGGTACTCCAATCCCGCCAAAATCCTTTTAAATTTCACTGTACTATTTTAACCATAGTTGCATGTTTCCTGTAGGCAGGTGAACAAAACGGCACACAATATTCCAAATTAGGCCACGCCAATGTGTAATATGACTTCAGCATAACATCCCATCTCCTATACTCAATAATTTGACTTATGAAGGCCAGTGTGCCAAAAGCTTATCTTACGACCCTATCTACCTATGCCGCAATTTTCGATTAATTCTGAACCTGTAATCCTAAATCACTTCGCTTTACTGCACACCTCAGTGCCCTACTTTCTACTGTGTGAGACCTACCTTAGTTGGTCGAACCGAAGTGCAATACCCGACATTTGCCTGCATTAATTTTACTTCTGCTATTTTTAGCAGATTTTCCCACCTAGTACAGATCCTGCTGCAAGTTCTGATGGACTTCCTGGCTGTTGGCTACACCTCCAATCTTAGTGACATCGGCAAATCTACAGATCCAATTAATTACATTATCATCCAGAGCATTCCTATGAATAACAAACAATCCATCCAACACCGATCCCTCTGGCACTGCACTATACACGGGCCTCTAGTCAGGGAGGCAACCATTCAATAGCCCTATCCACCATCTCCCATAATTTCAATGTCCACTCCAATTTACCACGTCATCTTGAATAACGAGGAATTTGTTGACAAACTTCCCACGCGGCAACTTGTTGAATTTCTTGATAAAGTACAGATAAACAATGTACCCTGCCTTGCTTTCATCAAAGTTCCGAATACTATTATTCGTAACCTCTCCGAAACACTCTATGAGATTGCCATGAATACACAAAGTTATACCCAATCCATTCTGTTCATTGAAATTCTCACAAATTCGGTCTTTCAAATAACTTTCCCAGCACTGATGTCAGGAGCACTGGCTTGTAATTACTTGGCTGAGTCTCTGAGCCTTTCGTAAGCGAACTCAAATCCTCCGGTACCTTAGCTGTCGCTAAGCATAATTTAAATTACTTTGGTCACATTGGGATGTCGAACCAGTTCGATTTCATTTTAACAGAACGTACACTCCTTATTCTGAGGAATGTGACTGCTTGTAGACAGACTCTTAGATCAGATTCTCACAGAAAAACAACCCTCACATTCCAGTTGCACTAAAGTGTGACGGCACGAAACCTCTATATGTTATTCGTTTTGTTGTTGTTGCGGGACCTGCTGACATCCTACAAAATTATCCACGCTGTTAGAATATTCTCGGTGAATAAATCAAAGTATAGTCATTTCGGATTTCGATATAATCAACCTGTTTCTGTGTTATGAATCAGTGGTCAGGTAGACATGGTCCCTTAGGAAAGAACAGCACAGAAACCGGCCCTTCGACCGAGATATTTAAATTGCCTACTTCAGTCGGCATAGCCCTCCATACCCACACATCTAAAGTATCCTGTGCTGATGATACAAAGGTGGAAGGTGTACTGGAGAGTGAGGAAGGATTTCAAAGCATGCAGAGGGATTTGGACCAGCTGGAAAAATGGGCTGAAAAATGGCAGATGAAATTTAAAACAGACCAGTGTGAGGTATGGCACTTTTGAAGGCAAACCAAAGTAGAAAATACAAGGTAAATGGTAGGGCACTGAGGAGTGCTGTAGAACAGAGGGACCGGGGAATACAGATACAAAGTTCCCTAAAAGTGGTGTCACAGATAAATAGGGCCGTAAAGAGAGCTTCCGACCATATCTCAAAGGCCTTTACAATTCAAAGTATTGAGTATGAGAGTTGGAATGTTATGCTCAGGTTGTATAATGCATTGGTAAGGCCAGGTTTAGAGTATCGTTTGCAATTTTGGTCACCAAATTACAGGAAGCATATTACTAAGTTTTAAAGAGTGCAGAAGAGGTTTACAAGGATGTTGCCGGGACTTGAGAAACTGAGCTACTGAGAAAGGTTGAATTGGTTAGGACTTTATTCCCTGGAGCAGAGAAGAAAGAAGCGATAGAGGTATATAAAATTAAGATGGGTGTAGATATAGAGAGTAATGAAAGCAGTCTCATTTTAATTTTCTACGCATCAGGGATTGAAGTGAAAACTCATGATCGATTTCCTTGTATCTCAGGTCCATCTGTCGGGCCAAAGTCCTTGTAAATTTTCTCTGCACCCTTTTCAACGTATTTACGTACATATTCCCTGTAGGAAGTTTACCATACTTCATAATAATTCATGTGTGGTCTCAGCCATATCTTATCCAACCTGAAGATGACATTTTATCACCTGCATTCTGTACTTTGATTTATGACGGATAATATGCCAACAGCTTTCTTTACGGCAGTATTACCCTTAACCAATTTGTTCCCAGCTGCTCTATATTCGACCACACACCATGATACTATTCCTCTCTGTCTATCATTCTCCCTGTCTTGGCAGCATCCACAAATTTCCTGATGCAATTTAGCACATTATCATCCAGATCGTTGATACAGATGTAAACAGCAAAGGAATCAGCACCGGTCTGTGCAGTTCTCCGCTTGTCACAGGTATCCAGTTAGAGAGGCAACCAACTGCTACCAATCTCTGGTTCCTTTCACAAAGCAAATGTCTCATAAATTTACTACCTCATTTTCATAGCAGAATGACTCAACATTGCGGGAAACTGTCAAATGTCTTGCAAAATTCCACGTCGACAGCAGCCTATATTTTTTCTTCAACAACATTCCTGGTAACTTCTTTGACACGATTTGCCACAAACGAAGCTATATGGTCTATTGTTAATCAGTCAATATCTAAAAAGAAACTCATGTATCCGGCCCATTAAAATACCTTCCAATAACTTTCCCACTAATGATGCCAGGCTCACAAGACAATAAAATTATAGGTTATTTTTAGAGCATTTCTTAAACAAACGGAACAACATTTGCTACCCTCCAGTTATCTTGTTTAAGAATAATGTAAATATCTCTGCTAGGGTTCCTGCAAGTTTTTCCTTTCGCGAGGTCCGAAGGAACACCTTGTCAGGTTCGGGTGATTTATCCACTCCAATATGCCTCATCCAAACTTCTCCACCTTTGTAATCTGTATAGAGTCCGGGAAGTTGATTCAGTTTCGTTTTACCTCGATAAACTGCATACGACTCCTAGATAAATACGGATGCAAAAAAAAATGAGCGCTTTTGGCACCACATTTGCATTCGCTATTGTCCAATTCTCACCTTCCAGTGGTCTAATTATGTCTCTTGAAATCCTTTTGCTCTGAAACAATGTGCAGAATTCCTGACGATTGAACTAGGGCAAAATCATCCTTTCTTGACTCTTCCGCTCTCTTTCTAAAGTGTTCTCTTGCATTCCCTGCACTCGATAAGCACCTCATTGCACCTGTAATTCATCTCCTGTTTTTTCTTCACTTGAGCCTCCATATCACTTGAAATTCCACGTTCTCGACACCTGTTAGGTTTACTCTTTATTGTGACAGGTCCGTACAAACTTTGTTCTCTCAAAATTTTACTTTTGAAGAACTCCCACCTACCACGTACACCTTTGCCAGAAAACGGCCTGTCCCACTCGACACTTACAAAATCGTTTCTGACAACAGCAAGATGAAAATATGTCCAATCTAAAATCGCAATCCAAGAGCAAGGCCTGTTTTTTGCTTAGATACTTTCAAACTAATGGCCTGCGGACTACTGGATACAAAGTGTTCCGCTAGAAAAACTTCTGCCACCGGCCCTGTCTCGTTCATTAAATGCAGATCAAGTATCGTCCAGTCGTTCATTTGGGACTTTTATCTGGTGCTTAAAAAATAAAAACTTTCCACAATATATCTCACAACCAATATTCCATCTAGTTTTTTTTACACTATGGAAGTCGCAGTCAAAAATTGGAAAGTTAAAATCAGCTGTTATCACAACCTATGTTTCCTGCAATTTTCTGCAATTTCTCTTCAAATGTCATCTTCTAAATCAATCGGACGATGTAGTGCCCTACGATCTCATTCAATGCGTCCCCTTTACTTCTTAATGGTTAAATATAGTAGTTACACGAGCCCTGAGCTCAGCTGGCTTTCATGCAATGCTTCTTGTATTGGAATATCTGCAGATGAGCACAGTTGTCGACCGATGCTGAACCTTTTCAATCCTGACTTTGACTATCGTCATAACAACATCTGTCTCTACAATCTCTCCACTCTCTGCTCTGGGGCAGTCCTGTTCCCGCAAGGATATCAGTCCCCTTTCAGTTCAGGTGCAAACCACCTTCCTTAGAACATACTCCAAGTTCAACATAATGACTCCCATAGGTTAGTCCTCTATTTTGCTTTCACTCATGCATGTCTGAAATTTCGCTAATGTCTCAGCACCGAACACCATGCTCGAAGCATTGTCTGTGTAGAAAAAAAGGTTACATGTCACAGCGCGCTATAACTTCCTCCGATTATCTTAATGTTATGTCCCTCCTATTAGCCACTTACTCCCAAGATAATGTCTTGCTGCACAATCCCTCAATACCTCTTACACCTTATACTCTTCTATCATGAATGCTGCCATATTCCTTCGCACAAAATCCAAAATACAGAGAACTCTCAACGTTTCCTCATTAGACTTGATCTCTTACCTGAGTAGCATCTCGGTAAATCTATTCTGCATTGTCTTTAAAACTTCCAAGTCCTCCTCTAATTCATGCAGAATTAGAAAATTCGGACCATTCTGCTCCAAAATTCCATCATGACTGATTTACCATTCCCACAACTCCATTCTGCCAGCTTCTTCCCGTCCCCTTTGATGTCCTGTCTAATCAGAACCTATTTACCCCTGCTTTAAACACTATACAAGTTGGCTTTCCGAGCGGTTAATGCCCCTCCCATGTGTGAATACTGAAGCAAATTATTCATTACTGACAGCTGCTGCTCCCCTGTTACTCCAGCACGTTCCCGGTTTTATCCATGATCAGTCCTCCCTATTCTCATGTGCGTCTTTCCTCCTGATTGTTTCCTTCAACCTACTCAGCAACGCCTTCTGCTATTCCCTTCGCGCAATATTAGGTCCATTTCCAGCTCCCTTCCTAGATGCCTTGTAATACTCGAGCCTTCTCTGACCCTTGCTTCGTAAAGTGCGCTTCCGTCTTCCTCTTGAGTAGGGTTTTCATATTTATTATGAGCCACGTCTCCATATCCTATCATTCCTTTCCTTCTCCATTGAGTCAAATCTATGAAAAGCCCAATACAAGTTCTCCATTAACAATCTCTACATTAATTTAGTGCATTTCCCCGTACATCTGTTCCCAATTTATGATCTCACGATTTTACGCAATTGCATAGTTCCTTCCCTCCCCAAATTCAATATTTTCCCATTCTTCTGCACATCTCCTTACGCGTCAAAGGTAAACGTTAAGGAGTTAATAATTTTTTTTTTTTTTTTTTTTGGAATTGCGCATCCTCTGAGTGTTTTCGCACCAGGTCTGACACTTTCCTCTGGTACAATAACCAATATGATCACTGAGGGGCAGTGGAGTAGTAGTGGCGGTGAGATGCCTGTCGAGTACTCCCAAAAATATCTGTTCTTTTTCTGTTATGGCGGTTCATGTTCGTTTAAAATAACAATAATTCATACAGATATATTGTTCAAATGAGAAGGACGTTTCCAAAGGACATAATGATACTTCACCATAGATTGAGAAACACAAGAGATATGAGACAGATGCTTTTATGATTTCTGTGCGTCGTGAGGAGATGAGTGCCGTATTTTCCTCTTTCCAATGGGTCCATTACAGCAACGAGAAAATCTCTCACTGTCCTACAGGGCCATCATAGACCTCGCTGGTGTTATCAGTGCTTTCTCTGACATGCCACCGGCAACATAGAAAATGTCATTGCTTGTCCAGTTCCATCAATACTGCAATGTAATTATCACAGCTTATTCGGTCACCCGGTCTCTCGCACAGAGAATACCACTTCTTATTCAGAACATTCTCTCAGTATACTGGTAATTCCATTGCTACTCGAGTCTCGCGATGGACAAAGTTTAAACTACATATAAAACCGTGACCCATAAAACGATAACAATATCGCTGACCGACCCTGTTTCTTTGTCTCTTTAAGTCTACGAAATACGCACTCTGCTCCCGTCAATCCCGTGAGATGGCTCTGCCACCCCAAACCCTGGTTTGTGTGGGTACGGTGTAATTTGCTACGCTGTTGTATATCAGTGCCAAGAAATCACAGTCAACACATTGCATGTGATTAAAGGAATCATATTTACTTAATGTTACTTAACTAAAGGATCATTAAAGTACTGAAATAAAGAAAGAAATAGGGCGTATTATAATTAACCAGTCAAATGTGAACACGTTGGAGTTCATCTTCAACTTTTCTGTCACTCACGCGCTGGACTTCGGTCTGCGTGGAAGCTCTCACCACCTTCCGATCGTCGCTCGCAATCTATTTCGAACAAATGGTCTCCCACCGGGTCCTATCCGACACTGGTTCTCCCCTGCGTCTTCTCTCTTCGTCTCCCGCCGAACAAAAGGCCCCGGCTCACAACGGCGTCAGTACACAACAGAAAAGCACACCCCGCTCATTGGACGACTCACATTCCGACGCATCGGAAATCTCCAGCCATAAACTAAACGAAAGTTGCCTTACAGTTAGATGGGGAAGTTAACAAAGCTTATGCGGTATTAACTTTCATAAGTCGAGAGATAGCATTTGAGAGTTGCGAGGTAATGATGCCGCTCTATAAAACTCTGATTAGACCACACTTGGAGTCCTGTGTCCAGTTCTGGTCGCCTCACTATAGGAAGGATGTGGAAGCATTGGAAAGGGTACAGAGGAGATTTACCAGGATGCTGCCTGGTTTAGAGAGTATGGATTATGATCATAGATTAAGGGAGCTAGGGCTTTACACTTTGGAGAGAAAGAGGATGAGAGGAGACATGATAGAGGTGTACAAGGTATTAAGAGGAACAGATAGAGTGGGCAGACAGCACCTCTTCCCTAGGGCAGCACTGCTCAATACAAGAGGACATGGCTTTCTGGTAAGGGGTTGGAAGTTCAAGGGAGATATTAGAGGAAGATTTCTCACTCAGAGAGGGTTGGTGCGTGGAATGCACTGCCTGAGTCAGTGGTGGAGGGAGATACTCTCGGGAAATTTAAGAGACTACTAGACAGGTACATGGAGGAATTTAAGGTGGGGTGTGGGGTTATATGGGAAGCAGGGTTTAAGGGTCGGCACAACATGTGGGCCGAATGGCCTGTAGTGTTCTGTACTATTATATGTTCTATGTTCTGTAAACACGGCTTCTCCATATAGACCATTACAATAGCAATAAAGTCTCCTTCCAGGGCGTGACGCACATCTTTATAAAAATGCTCGTCAGCACATCACACTGCCAGTGATAATGCCCAGTCATAACCCACCACACTGTCACTGGTTGTCAGAAAATATTGGCCATATGTTTACTTCTCAGTGCTCGTCATTTGTACAAATAAAACCGGCACAACTGACATACTGCAGAATCACTATCACAAATGTGCTGTTATCAATGATATTTAAAGCGCCCTGCACAGGGGAATATGTCTGAAGTGATGTGGACCGGATTTCCTTTCAACATAACGTTATGGGGACTTGCTTATACCTGATAAACATTTCAGAGGAGATATTTACCAACGAATGAATAAGATAACAGTGAAACATGATGGTACAGTATTCGCCCTGGACTTTTGTACTTATTTGTGGATTGATATCACAGGTGACCCGGCGGTCAGGGATAAACGTTCAGGTTTTATTTTTTGTCATCACATTGGGACGGGTTTACATTCCGAGTCACTGGTCCATTTTGTTTTTCGTATATGTAAAAGCAATTCGGAGTCATTTATTTGCAAATCTTGTTAAACTCTTTTGTTTCGAAGACGAAATATAAGTCGTTGTTTCAAAATATTCGCGTGGCCTATAATTATTTGGTTGATTTGTGAGACTTTCCCACATCCTACGCTCTATACCTCTCACTTACCCGTGCACTCTACCTCCTATTCCCCCTCTCTCACAATTTCGCTCTGTCTGTACTGTCTATATCTCTTTATGTCTCCCCTCTCCTCTCTCTCTCCACTCTGCACACGCTCGATCCCTCTTCTTGCCCACATATTCATCCACCTTCAGCTTCCCTATCTGCGCCTTTCACACACACCGTGCCCCATCCCTTCTCCATGCTCACCCATGCAATCTCCTTCTGCCTCTTCCTTCCCCTCACCCGCACTCCCCATCGCACTCTCAGCCGCACAGCAACATCAGTTAAAAGGTGGCAAAGGTTAAGGATGATACGGTCTGATTTGTTCAAATGGCAAAAAAAAAAATGTTTTAAAACAACTGCGGATGATTGGATTAGGGTTAAAAATAACTATGCAGCTTCTGGCCCCTGGTAACCTTCTTTAGACTGTTAAAGGTTCCATCGGTCTTCCATTGGTCTTAGAAGCAATCTTTATGACTCTTCATTTAAATTTGAACAGACTTGGAGATCTTTTATTCGATATTTTCATTTAATGTAATATATATCCTTCTTGTTTTTTTTTACTGTTTTTAATGGAGGTCGGGATTGAAGACGTGATTTTAAGTTGTTTAACTCGATTTGGTTTCAAGTTAGCCCATTGCTTTGCTTTGCTTTTAGTTGGTTGCACGGTGGGTTTTTCTCTTGTTTTTTTTCCCCCTTTTCTCTATTGATATATATAAAAATTAGTATACTGTTATGTTACCTTGGTATTATGTTTAAATTACATTGTTTGTATTATTTTTTTAGTATTAATATTTCCTGTATTTTATTATATTCTAACAGTGTATTAGTGCCTATATGGCTTACCTTTTTGTATACTTATTCAATAAAAAGATTTAAAAAGAAAGAAAGAAAATGCATATTCTCACTCTGAGAAATTTTCTTTATAAGGTTAAAAGTTATAACGCTTTTCCCTGCAGCAGAGGTAATTAATTGCAATGTTAAAGACAGTGTTCGCAGGTGAATGAGAGTGAGAGTGGAGTTAATTTCAGCAGAAAGGCCACTCCCTATTCTGTCGGACATGCGGGCCTGTACCGTTTCTTCAGGCAGCTATTTTTACAATCTTACAACCCTCTGTATGAACAAGTTTTCTTTCATGTTCCCATTAAACTTTTCACCTTCCCCACTTAACACTTGAGCTCTGATTGTAAGTCGCCCAAAACTCAATGCAAATACCTACTTGCATTTACCCTATAACTACCACTCATCTTTGCATGTACCTCTATCAAATCGTCCCTCATTGTTCTGATTTCCAAAAAATAAATTCCGATCCTATTCAAAATTTCCTCATGGCTCATGTCCTCCATTCTGGGCAAATTTCCAGTATTTTTTCTCTCTTCTCGTTACTGTAAACTTCCTGTAGGTAGGTGACCAAGATGCACAGGATGCTCCTAATTCGGCCTCAGAAATGCCTCATATAGGTTCAAACATGTTTCCCATCTCCTGTATTCAAAATATTAGTTTATGAAGACCAATGTGCCAAAAGCAATGTAATCTCAGTGAAGCCCTAAATAACGTAGGAAAGTTATTACCATTCGTATACCCGATAAAGCTTCGTTTATATACATTTTACTTTGCTATCACCCAGTAGCTAACTCATTTCAACACCTCCCACACAACCTCAATCCTCCACCAATTCTGCCTCTTCGACAGAACTGGGTGAACTCATTTCCTACATTAGACTCCATCTGACCTGTTGCTTCTCCCCAATCTGAATCCCTGCAACTTGTCCATCAATTCAGGAACCTCATTGGATTTTCTGAGCCCCAGAGGAGTTTATTGCCAACTGCGCCAACTCGGGGAGGTACTGTAGTTTCAAATAACGTCTAGAAAATAGATTCGACAAATACTCTTTAATTAATAAACAGTGAGCACATAAAAAAAAAACATGGAAATGTTGCTTTAGCTCCCTTAAGCGAATTGTGGACATATTTTGGGAATAGCTCGGTGACTAAGGGAAGCAACAGTGAAAAAAACCTAAGCATCGCAAAGCACAACCGCATTTTTTAATTGCCTATTTAATTTGGAACTGATGTCCTTAGGACGACCAGATGCAAAATCTTCCCTGCACGAACTTCTGCCACCTGCCCTCTCTCATTCTGTAAATACAGATCAGGTATCGTTCAGGACATTTATCGACTTCTTTATGAGAAATTTCCAGTAGATTTTTGACAACCTCTACTCCATCTTGTCCTTTTTTACTGTGGGAGTCTGAAATAAAACTTGGAAGTTTAAAATCACGTTATATAACTAAGTTATGTTTTCTTAGTTTCAAGTATATTTCTCTAACTCCTTCGGACTGTGGACTGTAGATAAGCTTAATGACCTGTACCATAAACATCAAACGCAATCTCTCCAAAGCCAAAGATCCTTCAACATGGACATATCTTTCTTGTTACTCCGCTCCACATAGAGCGGGTCACTAGGTTAGTTTTCCACTCCAACCTCTCATGGTCCGGTCCGTGAAGTCCGCATTCAGTTTCACGGTCCGTTCCATCGATTCATATTCCAGGTTATCCGGTTTTCCCTTGTCCTGTTGTGTGCTTTAATTGAGACACATGATTCTGGTTTTGGGCATGCTGCATAAACAGCTACTGGGTTCCGCTGCAGTTGCTGGACTGTTCCCTTCCCTTCCCTTCCCTTTCACCTTCTGCCTGAAGCCTTGCCCGGAGCCTTGCCTGGCAACCTTGTCAAGTTCCACCACCGGAGCGTAACCGGAGTTTTGCTGTGTCAATATAAGGAACTGTCTATCGTTGAGTTGGGAACCTCGTCCTGTCCAAGTCAAGGCTTTGAGTTCTCGTACTGTCCATGTGCCTCGTCCTGTGAAGGAGTTCCACGTCCTGTTCTGGAATTCCACGTCCTGTTCTGTAGCCACGTCATGTCCTCGCCTAGTTCCGGGGTCCGAGCCCGAGTCAAGACCCAGGTTCTGGGTCCTTGTCTAGTCTCCTGCTCGGAGTTACAGACACGTTCCAAGTTCCTTTTTCCTTGTCCTGATCCCGTTTCCCTCGTCTCGTCCTAGACAAGGTCCTGTATCTTAGTCTCGTCTAGCGTCGTTTCTTCCCCATTTCCCCCGTTTTCTTTGCATACCTAATCCTGTTCCTGATACTTCCGTGTCTGTGTCTTGCTTTTGCGTCTGCTCCCAGCACCCCCGTTATGACACAACGGGACTGTGACAGCTTTCTTAACTATTAACGCCACCTCTTCTCATTCAATGCTTCCCCATCCGCTTTATCTAAAACAACTGAGAGGTGGAGTACTCCGCTGCCAGGCCTGCTCCTCCTCCAACCCTCTCACTAACGTCGAAAATATAGCGATTCGACGTGCTTATTCATGCCCTCGGCTCTTTCGCCGTTCATACAATACATTGTATAATTTGGAGCTGAGGACATTATTCGAAACATGCTCAACATCTAAATTGTTGATTTTGTCTGAGGCCTTCACAGCTTCTGTCTCCACAACCTCTCCACTCTCTGTTCCGCGGTAGTCTTGTTCCCATCATTTCAATGTCTAGTTTTACCCTCCCACCTCCCTCCACCCCCGCCCACCCACCTCGAGCAGCCCTAGTAAACCTTCCCGCTAAAGCGACTAGTACCTTCATTTCTTTGCAGTCGACTCCAAGATCAACGAAACAATTCTCTCCGTTTAACCCTTTACGTTTTTCTTTCACTCACGTGTCTCCTATTAACCACTTAAGCCCTCGATCATCTCTGGCTGTCCAATCTCTCAATACCTCCTATTACCTTATAGTCTTCTATCAAGAAATTTATCATAGTCCTCTCCAGAGGCAGAAACCAGAGATCCCTTATCGTTTCCTCATATTTTTTTTTTCTCTTAATTAAGTAGCATTTCGGTAAATCTATTCCGCATAGTGTTTAAAATTTCCAAATCCCAGCAGTACGCCCTTACTCATAGGTCTCCAATCAGGGAGGCAACCATCTGTTACCACTTTCTGGCTTCATCCTCAAACCAATGGTCTCATCAAATTTACTACCTCATTCTCAAAGCCGAGAGACCAAATCTTCCATGAAGGACCTTGCCAAATGCCTTGCTAAGATCCATGTATACAACATCCACTGCCGTGCCCTCATCCACACTCCTGGTACCTTCCTTGACACGACTTACTACTTACGAAAAATTGCTGAGTATCCTGAATCAGGCATTATCTATCCAAACACTCATACTTTTGGTCCGCTAGAATACCTCCCAATAACCTTCTCTCTAATGATGTCAAGCTCAGAGGCCTATAATTTCTTGGATTATTTTAAAGCCGCTCTTAAACAGCTGAACAGCATTGGCTATCATCCAGTCCTCTGGCCTAAGGATGATTTAAACATCTCTGCTAGGGATCCGGCAACTTCTTTCTCCCGTAGTGTCCTAGTGAACACCTCTCCAGGCCCAGGGAATTTGCCTGAGGACAGCAGACACATCCTTCTCTGTAATCTGTATAGATTCTGTGAAAACGGTGTTTCTATAGACTCTGTCTCTGTTTGCTGAGTAAATACAGATGAACAAAAATTAATCATCCGTTTTGTCTCCACATATGGATTGGCTATACTCTCATTGTGATATTCCAGAGAACCCATTCTGACCCTGAAATCCCTTTGCTCTGAACATACCTGTAGCATCCGTTAGGATTCTCCTTCAACTTGTCTGCTAAGGCAACAGCAGGCCTTCGATGACACTTCTGCTTTCATTCTGAAGTATTCTCTTCACTGACTTGCACCTACGTTAAAATGTCCGACTGGGATGGAATGACGTACTAATTGAAAATGATCACCAGGTAAGGAATTGTGTCCTGATTACAAATGGGAGACGGAAAAGGATTGATATCCCAATTTAAAATGGTTAGCAGGGTAGAAGTGACGCGTGGTTTTAAAATGGCACCCGGGATGGAATGGAGCACTGACCCTTACAGGCCATAGAGCTGGAAAGGTGTCATAACCAGGCCGCATCAAAGGGAAGATGAGTAGCTGGCTGACTTTCTGGACAAACTGGTGTTGAGGGCCAAGCCTTCGGACTGGTCAGCGTCGATCATCACCATCCTTGTCCTGGGGCACGGCGAGTGGAGAGGGGAGAGCAGTCAGAGTCTAGGTAAGGTTCAGTGTGAAAAGAGAAGGGCAGGAGAGGGAGAAGATGATTAAAACAGTCATCACACTTGTGTTCTCCATCTGCATGCCATCTCCCCAACTCTGCCACTCCGTAAGCTTCGTTAGCACACTCTTGCACGTCTCCCTCGCTTTCGCTCCCTGCTCGAGCCCCTCACACTATGGTGTCGCACTCCAACTTTCGTCCTGCACCCCTCTTTCAACGGCTGCATACCCCTCTATAATTTCTCTCTCCCTCTCGCTCCATTCTCTTCCCTCTCTTTAATCCCCTCTCTCGCCCTCATCGATACCTCTCTCTCCACTCCCCTATTCCATTTACCCTACTTACACCGCTCACAATTTAGTATACCTCTATCAAATCTCCTTTAGATCTTATTCTTTCCAAGGAATAAAAAACTAATCTATTCCAACTTTCTGTTTTACCCAGGTACTCCAATCCCGCCAAAATCCTTTTAAATTTCACTGTACTATTTTAACCATAGTTGCATGTTTCCTGTAGGTAGGTGAACAAAACGGCAACCAATATTCCAAATTAGGCCACGCCAATGTGTAATATGGCTTCAGCATAACAACCCATCTCCAACACTCAATGATTTGACTTATGAAGGCCAGTGTGCCAAAAGCTTATCTTACGACCCTATCTACCTATGCCGCAATTTCGATTAATTCTGAACCTGTAATCCTAAATCACTTCGCTTTACGGCACATCTCAGTGCCCTACTTTCTAATGTGTGAGACCTACCTTAGTTGGTGGAACCGAAGTGCAATACCCTACATTTGCCTGCATTAATTTTACTTCTGCTAATTTTAGCAGATTTTCCCACCTAGTACAGATCCTGCTGAAAGTTCTGATGGACTTCCTGGCTGTTGGCTACACCTCCAATATAGTGTCATCGGCAAGTCTACAGATCCAATTAATTACATTATCATCCAGAGCATTCCTATAGGTAACAAACAATGCATCCAACACCGATCCCTCTGGCACTCCACTATACACGGGCCTCTAGTCAGGGAGGCAACCATTCAATAGCACTATCCACCATCTCCCACAATTTCAATGTCCACTCCAATTTACCACCTCATCTTGAATAACGAGGATTTTGTTGACAAGCTTCCCACGCGGCAACTTGTTGAATTTCTTGATAAAGTACAGATAAACAATGTTCCCTGCCTTGCTTTCATCAAAGTTCCGAATAGTATTATTCGTAACCTCTTCGAAACACTCTATAAGATTGCCATGAATACACAAAGTTATACCCAATCCATTCTGTTTATTGAAATTCTCACAAATTCGGTCTTTCAAATAACTTTCCCACCTCTGATGTCAGGAGCACTGGCTTGTAATTACTTGGCTGAGTCTCTGAGCCTTTCGTAAGCGAACTCAAATCCTCCGGTACCTTACCTGTCGCTAAGCATAATTTAAATTACTTTGGTCACATAGGAATGTCGAACCAGTTCGATTTCATTTTAACAGAACGTACACTACTTATTCTGAGGAATGTGACTGCTTGTAGACAGACTCTTAGATCAGATTCTCACAGAAAAACAACCCTCACATTCCAGTTGCACTAAAGTGTGACGGCACGAAACCTCTATATGTTATTCGTTTTGTTGTTGTTGCGGGACCTGCTGAGATGCTACAAAATTATCCACGCTGTTAGAATATTCTCGGTGAATAAATCAAACTATAGTCATTTCGGATTTCGATATAATCAACCTGTTTCTGTGTTATGAATCAGTGGTCAGGTAGTCATGGTCCCTTAGGAAAGAACAGCACAGAAACCGGCCCTTCGGCCGAGATATTTAAACTGCCTAATTCAGTCGGCATAGCCCTCCATACCCACACATCTAAAGTATCCTTTGCTGATGATACAAAGATTGAAGGTGTAGTGGAGAGTGAGGAAGGATTTCAAAGCTTGCAGAGGGATTTGGACCAGCTGGAAACATGGGCTGAAAAATGGCAGATGAAGTTTAATACAGACCAGTGTGAGGTATGGCACTTTTGAAGGACAAACCAATGTAGAAACTGCAAGGTAAATGGTAGGGCACTGAGGAGTGCTGTAGAACAGAGGGACCGGGGAATACAGATGCAAAGTTCCCTAAAAGTGGTGTCACAGATAAATAGGGTCGTAAAGACAGCTTCCGACCTTATCTCAAAGGCCTTTATAATTCAAAGTATTGAGTATGAGAGTTGGAATGTTATGGTGAGGTTGTATAATGCATTGGTAAGGCCAGGTTTAGAGTATTGTTTGCAGTTTTGGTCACCAAATTACAGGAAGCATATTACTAAGGTTGAAAGAGTGCAGAAAAGGTTTACAAGGATGTTGCCGGGACTTGAGAAACTGCGCTACTGAGAAAGGTTGAATTTGTTAGGACTTTATTCCCTGGAGCATAGAAGAAAGAAGCGATAGAGGTATATAAAATTAAGATGTGTGTAGATATAGAGAGTAATGAAAGCAGTCTCATTTTAATTCTCTACGCATCAGGGATTGAAGTCAAAACTCATGATCGATTTCCTTGTATCTCAGGTCCACCTGTCGGGCCGAAGTCCTTGTAAATTTTCTCTGCACCCTTTTCAACGTATTTACGTACATATTCCCTGTAGGAAGTTTACCATACTTCATAATAATTCATGTGTGGCCTCAGCCATATCTTATCCAACCTGAAGATGACATTTTATCACCTGTATTATGTGCTTTGATTTATGACGGATAATATGCCAACAGCTTTCTTTACGGCAGTATTGCCCTGAACCAATTTGTTCCCAGCTGCTCTATATTCGACCACACACCATGATACTATTCCTCTCTGTCTATCATTCTCCCTGTCTTGGCAGCATCCACAAATTTCCTGATGCAATTTAGCACATTATCATCCAGATCGTTGATACAGATGTAAACAGCAAAGGAACCAGCACCGGTCTGTGCAGTTCTCCGCTTGTCACAGGTATCCAGTTGGAGAGGCAACCAACTGCTACCAATCTCTGGTTCCTTTCACAAAGCAAATGTCTCATAAATTGACTACCTCATTTTCATAGCAGAATGACTTAACATTGCGGGAAACTGTCAAATGTCTTGCAAAATTCCACGTCGACAGCAGCCTATATTTTCTTCTTCAACAACATTCCTGGTAACTTCTTGACACGATTTGCCACAAACGAAGCTATATGGTCTATCGTTAATCAGTCAATATCTAAAAAGAAACTCATGTATCCGGCCCATTAAAATACCTTCCAATAACTTTCCCACTAATGATGTCAGGCTCACAAGACAATAAAATTGTAGGTTATTTTTAGAGCATTTCTTAAACAAACGGAACAACATTTGCTACCCTCCAGTTATCTTGTTTAAGAATGATGTAAATATCTCTGCTAGGGTTCCTGCAAGTTTTTCCTTTCGCGAGGTCCGAAGGAACACCTTGTCAGGTTCGGGTGATTTATCCACTCTAATGTGCCTCATCCAAACGTCTCCACCTTTGTAATCTGTACAGAGTCCGGGAAGTTGATTCAGTTTTGTTTTACCTTGATAAACTGCATCCGACTCCTAGATAAATACGGATGCAAAATAATGAGCGCTTTTGGCACCACATTTGGATTCGCTATTGTCCAATTCTCACCTTCCAGTGGTCTAATTATGTCTCTTGAAATCCTTCTGCTCTGAAACTATGTGCAGCATTCCTTACGATTGAACTAGGGCAAAATCATCCTTTCTTGACTCTTCTGCTCTTTTTCTAAAGTGTTCCCTTGCATTCCCTGCACTCGATAAGCACCTCATTGCACCTGTAATTCATCTCCTGTTTTTTCTTCACTTGAGCCTCCATATCACTTGAAATTCCAAGATTTCGATACCTGTTAGGTTTACTCTTTATTGTGACAGGTCCGTACAAACTTTGTTCTCTCAAAATTTTACTTTTGAAGAACTCCCACCTACCACGTACACCTTTGACAGAAAACGGCCTGTCCCAGTCGACACTTGCAAAATCGTTTCTGACACCAGCAAGATTAAAATATGTCCAATCTAAAATCGCAATCCAAGAAAAAGGCCTGTTTTTTGCTTAGATATTTTCAAACTAATAGCCTGCGGACTACTGGATACAAAGTGTTCCGCTTGAAAAACTTCTGCCACCTACCCTGTCTCGTTCATTAAATGCAGATCAAGTATCGTCCAGTCGTTCATTTGGGACTTTTATCTGGTGCTTAATAAATAAAAAAAACTTTCCACAATATATCTCACATCCAATATTCCATCTAGTTTTTTTACACTATGGAAGTCGCAGTCAAAAATTGGAAAGTTAAAATTAGCTGTTATCACAACCTATGTTTCCTGCAATTTTCTACAATTTCTCTTCATATGTCATCTTCTAAATCAATCGGACTGATGGGTGTTATGTAGTGCCCTACAATCTCATTTAATGCGTCCCCTTTGCTTCTTAATGGTTAAATATAGTAGTTACACGAGCCCTGGGCTGAGCTGGCTTTCATGCAATGCTTTTTGTATTGGAATATCTGCAGCTGAGCACAGTTGTCGACCCATGCTGAACCTTTTCATTCCTGACTTTGACTATCGTCATAACAACATCTGTCTCTACAATCTCTCCACTCTCTGCTCTGGGGCAGTCCTGTTCCCGCAAGGATATCAGTCCCCTTTCAGTTCAGGTGCAAACCACCATCCTTAGAACATACTCCAAGTTCAACATAATGACTCCCATAGGTTAGTCCTCTATTTTGCTTTCACTCATGCATGTCTCAAATATCGCTAATGTCTCAGCACCGAACACCAGGCTCGAAGCATTGTCTGTGTAGAAAAAAAGGTTAAATCTCACAGCGCGCTATAACTTCCTCCGATTATCTTAATGTTATGTCCCTCCTATTAGCCACTTACTACCAAGATAATGTCTTGCTGCACAATCCCTCAATACCGCTTACACCTTATACTGTTCTATCATGAAATCTGCCATATTCCTTGGCACAAAATCCAAAATCCAGAGAACCCTCAACATTTCCTCATTAGACTTGATCTCTTACCTTAGTAGCATCTCGGTAAATCCATTCTGCATTGTCTTTAAAACTTCCAAGTCCTCCTCTAATTGATGCAGAATTAGGAAATTCGGACCATTCTGTTCCAAAATTCCATCATGACTGATTTACCATTCCCACAACTCCATTCTGCCAGATTCTTCCCGTCCCCTTTGATGTCCTGTCTAATCAGAACCTATTTACCCCTGCTTTAAACAGTATACAAGTTGGCTTTCCGAGCGGTTAATGCCCCTCCCATGTGCGAATACTGAAGCAAATTATTCATTACTGACAGCTGCTGCTCCCCTGTTACTCCAGCACGTTCCCGGTTTTATCCATGATCAGTCCTCCCTATTCTCATGTGCGTCTATGCCTCCTGATTGTTTCCTGCATCCTACTCAGCAACGCCTTCTGCTATTCCCTTCGCGCAATATTAGGTCCATTTCCAGCTCCCTTCCTAGATGCCTTGTAATACTCGAGCCTTCTCTGACCCTTGCTTCGTAAAGTGTGCTTCCGTCTTCCTCTTGAGTAGGGTTTTCATGTTTATTATGAGCCATGTCACCATATCCTATCATTCCTTTCCTTCTCCATTGAGTCAAATCTATGAAAAGCCCAATACAAGTTCTCCATTAACAACCTCTATATTAATTTAGTGCATTTCCCCGTACATCTGTTCCCAATTTATGATCTCACGATTTTACGCAATTGCATAGTTCCTTCCCTCCCCAAATTCAATATTTTCCCATTCTTCTGCACATCTCCTTACGCGTCAAAGGTAAACGTTAAGGAGTTATTGATGTTTATTTATTTTTTTTTTTTTTGGAATTGCGCATTCTCTGAGTGTTTTCGCACCAGGTCTGACACTTTCTCTGGTACAATAACCAATATGATCACTGAGGGGCAGTGGAGTAGTCGTGGCTGTGAGATGTCTGTCGAGTACTCCCAAAAATATCTGTTCTTTTTCTGTTATGGCGGTTCATGTTCATTTAAAATAACAATAATTCATACAAATATATTGTTCAAATGAGAAGGACGTTTCCAAAGAACATAATGATACTTCACCATAGATTGAGAAACACAAGAGATATGAGACAGATGCTTTTCTGATTTCTGTGCGTCGTGAGGAGATGAGTGCCGTATTTTCCTCTTTGCAATGTGTCCATTATAGCAATGACAAAATCTGTCACTGTCCTGCAGGGCCATCATTGACCTCGCTGGTATTATCAGTGCTTTCTCTGACATGCCACCGGCAACATAGAAAATGTCATTGCTTGTCCAGTTCCATCAATACTGCAATGTAATTATCACAGCTTATTCGGTCACCCGGTCTCTCGCACAGAGAATACCACTTCTTATTCAGAACATTCTCTCAGTATACTGGTAATTCCATTGCTACTCGTGTCTCACGATGGACAAAGTTTAAACTACATATAAAACCGTGACCCATAAAACGATAACAATATCGTTGACCGACCCTGTTTCTTTGTCTGTTTAAGTCTACGAAATACGCACTCTGCTCCCTTCAATCCCGTGAGATGGCTCTGCCACCCCAAACCCTGGTTTGTGTGGGTACGGTGTAATTTGCTACGCTGTTGTATATCAGTGCCAAGAAATAACAGTCAACACACTGCATGTGATTAAAGGAATCATATTTACTTAATGTTACTTAACTAAAGGGTCATTAAAGAAATGAAATAAAGAAAGAAAAAGGGCGTATTATAATTAACCAGTCAAATGTGAACACGTTGGAGTTCATCTTCAACTTTTCTGTCACTCACGCGCTGGACTTCGGTCTGCGTGGAAGCTCTCACCACCTTCCGATCGTCGCTCGCAATCCATTTCGAACAAGTGGTCTCCCACCGGGTCCTATCCGACACTGGTTCTCCCCTGCGTCTT
This sequence comes from Mobula birostris, assembly GCF_030028105.1. Classification (NCBI taxonomy): domain Eukaryota; kingdom Metazoa; phylum Chordata; class Chondrichthyes; order Myliobatiformes; family Myliobatidae; genus Mobula; species Mobula birostris. The sequence continues at coordinate 67,138,052 of NC_092382.1, forward strand.
CTCTCTTCGTCTCCCGCCGAACAAAAGGCCCCGGATCACAACGGCGTCAGTACACAACAGAAAAGCACACCCCGCTCATTGGATCGGAAATCTCCAGCTATAAACTAATCGAATGTTGCCTTACAGTTATATAGGGAAGTTAACAAATCTTATGCGGTATTAACTTTCATAAGTCGAGAGATAGCATTTGAGAGTTGCGAGGTAATGATGCAGCTCTATAAAACTCTGATTAGGCCACACTTGGAGTACTGTGTCCAGTTCTGGTCGCATCACTATAGGAAGGATGTGGAAGCATTGGAAAGGGTACAGAGGAGATTTACCATGATGCTGCCTGGTTTAGAGAGTATGGATTACGATCATAGATTAAGGGAGCTAGGGCTTTACACTTTGGAGAGAAAGAGGATGAGAGGAGACATGATAGAGGTGTACAGGGTACTAAGAGGAACAGATAGAGTGGGCAGACAGCACCTCTTCCCTAGGGCAGCACTGCTCAATACAAGAGGACATGGCTTTCTGGTAAGGGGTTGGAAGTTCAAGGGAGATATTAGAGGAAGATTTCTCACTCAGAGAGGGTTGGTGCGTGGAATGCACTGCCTGAGTCAGTGGTGGAAGGAGATACTCTCGGGAAATATAAGAGACTACTAGACAGGTACATGGAGGAATTTAAGGTGGGGTGTGGGGTTATATGGGAAGCAGGGTTTAAGGGTCGGCACAACATTGTGGGCCGAATGGCCTGTACTGTTCTGTACTATTCCATGTTCTATGTTCTACAAACACGACTTCTCCATATAGACCATTACAATAGCAGTATAGTCTCCTTCCAGGGCGTGACGCACAGCTTTATAAAAATGTTCGTCAGCACATCACACTGCCAGTGATAATGCCCAGTCATAACCCACCACACTGTCACTGGTTGTCAGAAATTATTGGTCATATGTTTACTTCTCAGTGCTCGCCATTTGTAGCAAATAAAACCGTCACAACTGACATACTGCAGAATCACTATCACAAATGTGCTGTTATCAATGATATTTAAAGCGCCCTGCACAGGGGGATATGTCTGAAGTGATGTGGACCGGATTTCCTTTCAACATAACGTTATGGGGACTTGCTTATACCTGATAAACATTTCAGAGGAGATATTTACCAACGAATGAATAAGATAACAGTTCAAACATGATGGTACAGTATTCGCCCTGGGCTTTTGTACTTATTTGTAGATTGATATCACAGGTGACCCGGCGGTCAGGGATAAACGTTCAGGCTTTATTTTTTGTCATCACATTGGGCCGGGTTTACATTCCGAGTCACTGGTTCATTTTGTTTTTCGTATATGTAAAAGCAATTCGGAGTCATTTATTTGTAAATCTTGTTACACTCTTTTGTTTCGAAGACAAAATATAAGTCGTTGTTTCAAAATATTACTGTGGCCTATAATTCTCTGATTGATTTGTCAGCCTTTCCCACTTCTCACGCTCTGTACCTCTCACTTACCCGTGCACTCTACCTCTTATTCCCCCTCTCTCACAATTTCGCTCTGTCTGTACTGTCTATATCTCTTTATGTCTCCCCTCTCCTCTCTCTCTCCACTCTGCACACTCTCGATCCCTCTTCTTGCCCACATATTCATGCACCTTCAGCTTCCCTATCTGCACCTTTCTCACACACCGTGCCCCATCCCCTCTCCATGCTCACCCATGCACTCTCCTTCTGCCTCTTCCTTCCCCTCACCCGCACTCCCCATCGCACTCTCAGCCGCACATCAACATCAGTTAAAAGGTGGCAAAGGTTAAGGATGATACGGTCTGATTTGTTCAAATGGCAAAAAAAAAAAAGTGTTTTAAAACAACTGCGGATGATTGGATTAGGGTTAAAAATAACTACGCAGCTTCTGGTCCCTGGTAACCTTCTTTAGACTGTTAAAGATTCCATCGGTCTTCACTTTAGTAGAAATGGTTTAATGTATTAAAGACACAGTATTCACAACTGAACAAGGGTGACGGTGGATTTGATTTCAGCAGAACGAAATTTGCGTGTCCAGGCAGCTGACTGCACAGAGACACTGAGCTGCGAATCTCACAGAACAACAACCAAAAACTTCCTAATCAATCAATGTTGCTTCTTCATTTCTAATTTCTCTGAAGGGTCTCAGCCCGAAAAGTCGAATTTTTATTCAATTCCATAGACTTTGCCTGACCTGCTGAGTTCCTCCATCATTTTGTGTATTACAATAGGTATGGATGATCGGCGAGAGGGAGTGTGTGGGATCAACAGGTGGGCAGTTTGAGTGGACTTCACAACATAAGCACGCTGTTAAAGTATTTTGGGAGAATTCAGTTGTGAAGAATTTAACTTATTATATTTATTTGGATATTAATCCAGATATCTGTGTTATCAATCAATGATGAATGAGTCTGCGAGTTGCAGAACAGTATAATATGGAAACAGGCCCTTCAGCCCCGCCTTCCAACTGCAAACTGCTTCATGTTGCCCTTAAACCTTCCACCATTAACATATGACTCTGATTGTTAGTGCATCCAAACTCAGTGGAAAATTTCAACCTGCATTTATCCTAGCAGATTTGTAAGGAGATAGTAGATATTTGGAGTAAACACAAGGTTGTGATTGTGGCAGATATTAATTTTTCAAACATAGACTGGGAAGCCCATACTGTAAAAGTACTGTAAAAGGGCTGGACGGTTTGGAGTTTGTAAAATGTGTGCAGGATCTTTCTTTTGCAGCCATACATAGAGGTACCAGCCAGAGAAGGAGCAGTGTTGAATCTCCTGTTAGGGAATGAGATAGGGCAGATGACGGAGGTTTGTGTTGGGGAGCACTTCTGGTCCAGTGATCACAATCCCATTAGTTTCAATGTAATTATGGAGAAGGATAGGTCTGGACCCAGAGTTGATATTTTTGATTGGAGAAAGACTAACTCTGAGGAGATGCGAAAGGATTTAGGAGGAGTGGATTGGAACAAATTGTTTTATGGGAGGGATGTAATAGAGTAATGGAGGTCATTTAAAGGTGCAATTCTGAGAGTACAGAATCTTTACGTTCCTGTTATGCTGAAAGGAAAGGTTAAGCGTTTGAGACAGCCATGGTTTTCAAGGGATATTGGAAACACGGTTCGGAAAAAGAGAGATACCTGCAATAAATATAGGCAGCGTGGAGTAAATGAGGTGCTGCAGAAATACAAAGAATGTAAAAAGCATCTTAAGAAAGAAATTAGAAAAGATAAAAGAAGATATGTTTAAAAAGGGTTCTAAGAGTAAACCTAGCAATTATCAGGCTGTGAGTTTGACGTCAGTTGTGGGGAAATTGATGGAAGTATTCTTAGAGATGGTATATATAATTATCTGGATAGAAAACGTCTGATTAGGATTAGACAACATGGATTTGTGCGTGGAAGGTCATGTTTGACAAATGTTTTTTTTAATTATTTTTTTGAAGACGTTGCTAGGAAAGTTGACGAGGGTAAAGCAGTGGATGTTGTCTATATGGACTTCAGTAAGGCTTTCGACAAGGTTCCACATGGACTGTTAGTTGGGAAGGTTCAATCATTAGGTATTTATATTGAAGTAGTAAAATGGATTCAGCAGTTTCTGGATGGGAGACGCCAGACTGTAGTGGTGAATAACTGTTTGTCAGATTGGAGTCCGGTGATGAGGGGTGTGCCTCAGGGATCTGTACTGCGTACAACGTTGTTTGTCGTTTACATTAATGATCTGGATGATGGGGTAGTAAATTGGATTAGTAAGTATGCAGATGATAGGTGGAGCTGTGGAAAATGAAGTTGGGTTTCAAAGCTTGCAGACAGATTTAGGCCAGTTAGAAGAGTGGGCTGAATAATGGCAGACAGAGTTTAATGCTAATAATTGTGAGGTGCTACATTATGGTAGGACTAATCAAAATAGGACATACACGGTAAATGATAGGGCATTGAAGAATGCAGTATAACAGGGGGATCTAGGAATAATGGTGCATAGTTCCCTGAAGGTAGAATCTCATGTGGATAAGGTGGTGAAGAAAGCTTTTGCTATGCTGGCCTTTATAAATCAGACCATTAAGTATAGGAGTTGTGATGTAATGTTGAAATTGTACAACACATTGGTAAGGCCAAATTTGGAGGATTGTGTACAGTTCTGGTCACCGAATTATAGGAAAGATGTCAACAAAATAGAGAGAGTGCAGAGAAGATTTACTAGAATGTTACCTGGGTTTCATCACCTAAGTTATAGAGAGAGGTTGAACAAGTTGGGTCTTTATTCTTTGGATCGTAGAAGGTTGAGGAAGGTCTTGATAGAGGTATTTAAAATTATGAGGGGGATAGATAGAGTTGAAATGGATAGGCTTTTTCCATTGAGAGTGGGGGAGATTCAAACAAGATTTGAGATTTAAAGGGCAGAAGTTCAGGGGTAACATAAGGGGGAACGTCTTTACTGAGAGCGTGGTAGCTGTGTGGAACGAACTTCCAGCAGAAGTGGTTGAGGCAGATTCGATGATGTCATTTAAAGTTAAATTGTATAGATAATGGACAGGAAAGGAACGGAGGGTTATAGGCTGAGTGCAGGTCGGTGGGACTAGGTGAGAGTAAGAGTTCGGCACGGACTAGAAGGGCCGACATGGCCTGTTTCCGTGCTGTAATTGTTGTATGTTTATATGGTTATATCTATACCCCCATAATTATGTGCACCACTCTCAAAGCTTCGCTCAGTGCTCTGAGTTCCAAGGAATGAAGTCCAATACTCTGAAAGGTTATCTTATCAGTCAGGTCGTCCATACCAGGCAACCTCTTGGTAGTTTTTCTCTGTACCCTTACTCTGTATCCTTTCCTGTAGGTAGGCAACCAAAACTACACACAATACTCCAAATTCAGCCTCAGCAATGCCTTATACTACACCAACAAAAATCTCATTTCCTGTGCTCAATGTATTGATTTATGTAGGCCAATGTTCGAAAAACAATGCAATCTCAGTAAAGTCAGAAATAATCTTTCAAAGTTATTTCCAGTCGTATACCCAATAACGCTTGGATTATATACATTGTACCTTTGACCTTCTTCACTGCCTACAGCATTTCAAAATCTCCCTCACCACGTCAGCTCTTCACCATTACCGCCTCTTCGACCGAGGTGAGTGACCACCTTTCTAAGATTGGACTCCATCTGACCGGTTGCTTCTCCCAAGCTGAATCCACAGAACGTGTCCATCGCTGCTCGAATTTCATCGGATTCTCTGAGGCCCAGTGGAGTTTATTGCCAACTATGCAATTTCGGGGAGCTCAAATACTGCTCAGAATATAAATTCGACAATCACTGTGTAATTAATAAAATATGAGCCTACATGATATTTCATGAAGCTTGGAAATGTTGCTTTCTGTTTCTTTGGCGAGTTGTAGACTCCGATTAGGTAAGTGTGGAAATTGGTGGGGCCGCAGCCAATACAATTAAATTCTTTGGTCCCTTACAATATCTTTTAATAACTTTCCCACGACTGATAGCATGCTCAGAGGGCTGAAATTTCACAGATTAATTTCGAGCCTATCTTAAGCAACGGAAGAACGCTGGGCTCTCCTCGAGTCCGCTGGTTAAAACACGCAGACTGCTGATCCGATCTGTTTTTCTTTTGCACATTTACTTTAAAGCTAATTTCCTTCGGACTACTGGATGCATCGTGTTCCCCTATACAAAATTGTGCCACGTGGCCTCCCTCCTTCCCTAAATGCAAATCAATATCGCACACTCCCGCACTTGGGGCTTTTATGTACTGATTAAGAAAACATTCCAGAAAATAGATGACAACGTCTATTCCATCTTGTCCTTTTACACTTTGGGAGTACCAGTCAAAACCTGGAAATTTAAGCCTAGCTCCTATAACAAACTGACGTTTGCTGAAATTCTGAGCAATTTCTCTTCACATTTGTTCCTCTAACTCCCACGGACACTTGGCTGGGCTGTAATGCCGTGTAATACATCTATCATACTTCATCGCTCCAAAGCCAAAGCCCCTTTAACATGGCCGTACCTTTCTTATTACTACGTTCCACATTGGACGCCTCACAAGGTGAGTTCTCTAATCCACCCTGATGTGACATCTTCCTTACCTGGTAACGCCATCCCTCCTGATTTATTCCTTCCCCCTCTGCTTCATCTTAAACAGCAGAGCAGTGGAATACTGCGCTGCCAGTCCTGCTCATACTGCAACCATCCCACTAATGGCGATAATATAGTAAATCCACGTGCTCATTCATGCCATGGTCTCATCCGCCTTTTAATACAATACTTCTTACATTGAGGTATCTGCAGCTGAGTACATTACTCACACCATGATCAACAATTAAATTCCTGACACGAGAAATTCTGCAGATGCTGGAAATTCTAGCAACACACATCAAAGTTCACCAGAAACTTTGATGTGTGTGATTTAAATTACTGCTTCTGTCTGAGGCACATCATCATCCAGATCGTTAATACAGATGTAAACGTCAAAGGAACCAGCGCCGGTCTCTGTAGAACTCCGCTACTCACAGGTATCCTGCAAGTTCATCCTTTCGCTGGGCCTGAAAGAACAACTTGACCGGTTCTGAGGATTTATCCACTGGAATCTGCCTCAAGACAGCAAAGGCTTTCTCCTCGGCAATCTCTGTAGAGTCCACGAAGATGATTCAATGTTGCTTTCCTCAATAGACTGTATCGGTTTCCTGGATAAATACAGATGCAAAACATCAGCTCATTTGGCACCACATGTGGATTAGCTATGGTCCTAGTTCCAGAAGACTAATTACGTTTCTTGAAATACTTTTGCTCTTAAGATATGTGCAGCATTCCTTTCGATTCAACTCGGACAAAGTCATATCATTCTCTCACCCTCCTCCTCTCTTTGATAAACGTTCTCTTGCATTTCCTACACCCCATAAACACATTACTGAACCTGCAATTCACCTCATTTCCTTTCTTCACTTGGGCCTCCATATCACTTGAAATTCCAGGTTACCGACACTGTTATGTTTAGCATTTATTCTGACGGGCCCGTGCAAACTTTGCGCTCTCGAAATTTCACTTTTGAAGACCTTCCACTTAGCATAGAATGTCCCAGAGGACACTTGCAAAATCCTCTCTGATACCAACAAGATTGTCTCTGTCTCCAATCTAAAATCGCAGCCCGAGAACCAGGCCTGTTTTTACCTGTTTAACTTCAAACTAATGGCCTGCGGACAAGTGGAAGCAAAGTGATCCCCGAGGCAACCTTCTGCCACCGGTCCTCTCTCGTTCCCTCAGAAAAGATCAAGAATCGCAGTCTTCGTCATTTCGGGTTTTTATCTACTGCTTAAGAAACTATCCAGAACATCTGTTCACAACCTCTATTCCATCTATTCCTTTCACACCATGGGTTCCCAGTTTCCCAGTTAAAACTTGGAAAGTTCAAACTAGCTGTTATTACAACCTTAGGATTCGTGAGGTTTTCGGCCATTTCTCTTCAAATGTGACTCTCTAATTCTATCGGACTGTTTGATGGTGTTTAATGCCCTGTAATACACCCATCGTGCACCATCGCTCCAAAGGCAGAGCCTCTTTTCCATGGGCATACCTTTCTTCTTACTTCGTCGTACATAGAGCGTCTTACCAGCTGAGTTATCCAGTCCGGCCTGACTATGATATTTTCCTTGACTAGTAACCCACCACTCCTCATTTACTTCGCCTCCGCCCCACAGCACCCCCCCCCCCAACTCTTTCGTGTTAAACAACGGGGCGGCGAAATACTGAGCTGGCAGTCCTGCTTCTACCGTAAGCGTCTCACTCATGGCTAAAGTATAGTAATTCCACTTGCCTATTCCGGCCCTGTGCTCATTTGCCCTTCATACAATCCTTTGTGCATTGAAATATCTTCAGGTAAGATCACCAGTCGGCCCATGCTGGACCTTTTCATTCCTGACTTTGTGTGTGGTTTTTACAACATCTGTCTCCACAACCCCTCCACTCCCTGTTCTGGGGCAGTCCTGTTCCCATCCAGTGTCAGGTCTAGTTTAACCCTCACCTGTGCACCCCGCCCCACTCCTGCCAGCAGCCGTAGGAAACCTTCCCGCTAGGATATCACTCCCTTTTCAGTTCAATTGAAACCACCTTCCTTGGAACCTACTCCAAGATCAACCTAATGATTCCCTGACCTTAGTCCTCTATTTTACTTTCACTCACGCGCCTACCAAACGCCCCTAATTTCTCAGCCCCGAACAGCAGCCCACGCACCGTAATGTTATTATCAGAGCTCATTCGGTCCCACAACCTCTCATACAGAGAATACCACTGCTTATTCAGTGTCCTGGTAAGTTCATTGTCTGTCCAGTCTCACGGAGGACGCAGTGAAAACTACATGTCAGAGCATGGCCCCATAAAACTATAACAATATCCCTGAAATCTCCTGATTTCCGAGTCTCCGTGATTCCCGGAAATACACTCACTGCTCCCGCCTGACCCGTGAGATTCAAATGGCTCTGTCACCCCAAACTCCGCTTTCTGTGTGTGTTGTGTAATTTACTACCCTGTTGCAACTCAGCGTCACGTTATAACTGACAACACACTGCATACGATTAAAGGAATTATCTTTATGAATGTTAATTAACTGAAGGGTCATTAAGACAAAGAAAGAAATAAAGGAAAACGGTCCAGTGTAATTAATCAGCTAAATGTACACAAGTTGGATCTCATCCTGAACTCACGCTCTGGGCCCTCGCTCTGCGTGGAAGCACACAGCATCTTCTGATATTCGCTCGCAAACCATTTCGAACAAACGGGTCTCCCACCGGGTCCTACCCGAGGATTTGTTCTCCCCAGTGTCTTCTCACTTCGTCTCCCACTGGACAAAAGGCCCCAGCTCACTCCGACGTCAGAAAACAACAGAACCCACCCACCCCGGTTGGACGGTTCACATTCCAATGCATCCGAAATCTCTAAATTTCAACGAAAGTCTGCTTCTACAGAAAAGCCACTACGTTAGCAGTGAAACCTTTCTTAGGGTGTTAAATCCCTCTTTATAAAAATGTTCCTCAGCACAATCACACTGTCATAGATAATGACCAGTCATCACCGAGCAAACTGTCACTGGATGTCAGAAAATATTGATCATATATTTACTTCTCAGTGCCCGCTCTTCTGCGACAAATAAAGATGCCACCGCTTGCATACCGCAGAATCAATGCTTCAAATGTGCAATTATCAATTATATTTATAGCGCACTGCACAGCGAGAGACTTGTGAAGTGTCGTGGACAGTTTTTTCAGTTCAACGTATCGTTATGGACTTGCTTATATCTGCTCAAATTTTTAGAGGAGATATTTACCAACGAGTGACCAAAATAACAGTGGAACATAATGGTATTGGCGCTAGGCTTTTGTTATTATTTCCGGACAGAAATCTGGAGTGACACGGCAGTTAGGGAGAAATGATCACCCTGCAGCCCGCGCACCGTAATGTTATTATCAGAGCTCATTCGGTCCCACAATCCCTCACACAGAGAATGCCACTGCTTATTCAGTGTGCTGGTAAGTTCATTGTCTGTCCAGTCTCACGGTGGACGCAGCGAAAACTACATGACAGACCATGAGCCCATAAAACTATAACAATATCCCTATATATCCCTTTATTTTTTTTATCATCACATTGGGTCGTGTTCGCATTCCAAGTCATCGGCATATTTTGTTTCTTACAGATCTAAATGAAATTCGGTGCAGCCTATATGCAGTAGGTTCCGATAAGGCAAACCAGCGGTGGACATAGGGAAATCGAGACTTCTTCGTCGTTGGGTTTATTTAAGTCAGGGATTGGCAGGTTTTCGATTGGCATGACATCAAGGATTATGGGCGAAGGCCGGGAACTCGGGTTGAAGAGGAGGAAAAAAGGGTCAACCATGAGTAAATGGCGGAGCAGAGTCGAAAGGACAGGGGGTCTAATCCGGTTCCTCTGCCTCACGGTCTAACATGTTCACAGGACAGATATGTTTTTTCTCTGATGTCCTACACCAGGAATAAAATAGTCACTGTAATTGTGAAAATCTCCGTATACATGTAAACTTACGTTTGACATACTTACACATTTAGGAAACGTGCTGAATGCAGAGATTATGTTTTTTCTTTGTTTGTTTGTTTTAACTAGACCGTGTGGAACAACAAGGGAGAATTATTGCACATTACTGAACAGATTAATTACTGTCAAATGAGATGTGGTTAAAATGTTATTGTTCGGCACGTGCAGAGTTACAAAATACGTAAGTTGTATGTTTGTGTGCGATAAAAACAGGATATTTCTTCGAACAGGTTTCGTAATATTTTGTGAATAATGCTCGAATGAGACCCAACATTGCAAGGAACAGGCTAAAGCTGTCTCTGCAGATGGGCAGTAATATGAAAGACAGGCCGATGTGAAGCTCCACTTCGCGCACTCGTGGTCATTTGTCTGAGCTACGGCAGAGTTAAGACCTGGTTTGGGATTGGACGATAGCAGAAATGAAGCAGACAGTTTGACTGTAATGTTCCAGACCCAAAGAAATATGGGCCTGGCTCATTGTTCAAAGATACACTTCCTTTTAATAAACAGCATAGTCTGCGCTTTTACTAACACGTCACTGACCACGCCGATGTTAACACTGCTTCTCTTGAACCATCACTGAGCTAAAATTAATATACACTGCTGGCCAGGATGATGGCGTCTTCACTCATCCAGCTGATAATGTTGTCGCTTGTGCAGTCTCAAGTGAGCAACGTGAGGACATCAGGGCGAAAACTGGTCATGCACTGAAATACATTTCTCCGGCATCCACATTTTAAATTTCTCCTCTATGTACAAGATTCAGATGAAAATTTATCCAACGCCTTTACTGATCGGTGCAATCAGGTAATAGCGGTTATCGATCGGATCAAGAAACTACAGCCCTCTATTCAGCACATTACTCGTTTTGGTTGTTGTCGACATAGGCTGTGATGGCATTGCGGCCCTGAGCGATAGAGCGAAGAACCAAGGGGCATAATTACTTCAGATGTTACTGTTCTGCAGCTGTGCTGACAAGCTCAAATCCAGAATCACTGCTCACCCCGTTCATCCGCTTTTACCTTAAGTGTGCATCTATCGTGCAGTTATCGTGACGACAGCTGATTACAATTTGTTAGAATGCAATTGGTGTTGTACTCTGGAGATATTATATTGTAATACAGTTGGAAATTTTATAAAATAAGCACCAATAAATAAAACGTTTCCTGAAAGATCGGACGAAGAGCAGAAGCAAAGAAAACAAAAGAAATAACGTGATCTTACTCAATTCAAATACAGATTCTGGCAATGTCGCAAATGCTTAAAGACTAGAGATCTTACATGCGTTATAAATCCAAACCAACGCACAAAATGCTGAAGGAAGTCAACATGACAGGCAGCATCTCTAGAAAAGAATAAACAGTCAGCTTCCATAACAAACTGATGTTTCCTGGAATTCTCTGAAATTTCTCATTAAATTTGTTCCTCTAAATCCCTCGGTCTGTAGGATGGGCTGTAATGGCCTGTAATACACGTATCATACACCATCGCTCCAAAGCTAAAGTCCATTCAGCATGGGCATACCTTACTTATTATGGCCTTGCACCAGTCCAGCCTGATGTGACATCTTCCTTAACTAGTAACGCCACCCCTCCTCATTTATTCTTTCCCCCTCTGCTTCATTTTGACAGCGGAACGGTGGAATCCTGAGCTGCCAGTCCTGCCCCTACTGCACCCGTCTCACTAATGGCGAAAATATTGTAAATCCACGTGCTCTTTTCTGCCATATGGCACAATTCTTACACTGATGTATTTGCTGCTGTGTACATTAATCGCAGTATGCTCAACAATTAAATGTGAAGTTCTGAATGATCGAGAACATATAAGCCTCCGCTTTCAATCCTAAATCCAATAGCTTGGATTTGACAGTGGGCTGACAAATAGTAGCAGATATTTACCACTTTCTCGTTGTAGCAGTAATTGAAGAAAAATCACAATCATCTCTGCCCGTCTGCGATTCTCCAGACGAGGTGCGCTTTATTTCCGATTTTTGGCACCGCCAGCAGTTGGGTTTGAACGTAAACAGAAAAAGTGAAAAAGGGAAATGAGAATGGGGAATAGTGAAATGGAAGGGGTCGTTACAGGAAGTTCGAGATATTCATGTTCATACCATCATGTCTGAGGTTACCCACACGGAACAAAATTTGTTGCTCCAGCAACATGGAAATGGCCTCAGTGCTACCATGCCCAGCACCGAAACGTGCTGCTCTCCAACAGTCACAGGCCTCTACTGAGAAAGGCAACCATCTGCCACCACTCTCTGCCTCCTGCTACTACGCCAATGTTTACTCCAATGTACTACTTCATCTTGAATGCAAAGCTCGTGGATTTTCGTGACAAAACTCCGATGCGGACCTTTGATAAAATCTCTTGAAAATGTCCATTTAGGTATCATCCTCTGCAGTGCCTTCATGAACACTCTTGGAAACATTCTTCGTTACTTCTTCAAGAAACTCTATAGCATGTCGTGGGATACACAAAACCATGCTGACTATCTCTAGACTGTCCTGTCTATTAAAATACTCATACATACGGTGCTCCAAAGCGTTCCCACTACTGATGTCAGGAGCACCGGCCTAGGATTCCATGATTTATTTCTGAGCCTTTCCCGCATCCCTCGCGCTCTCCCTCTCACTCAAACGTGCTGTCTCCCTTCCAGCCTCTGTCTCTCACCCTTTCCCTCTCTCTTTAACACTACTTTTTTCTTCTCAGTCCATCTCTCCACTTTCCCCTATTCCTCCCACACACTCTAAGAACTTGAGCTTCCCATTCTCCAGCTTCTATAAACACTATGCCTTTTCCGGCCGCCCTGCTTACCCCTCCACTCTCCTTTTGATTCCTTCTTCCCCTCAACCTCACATAAACTTCACTTAATATGTTACTGGCAAAGAGTTACGAATGCAGTTGCCTGATTTATTTAAAAGAACCGTAAAAATATTTTTAAAAAGAACTGCTGGAGATTGGAGTCTTAGTTTAAAATAAAATGCATATTCTCACTCTGAGAAATTTTCTTTATAAGGTTAAAAGTTATAACGCTTTTCCTTGCAGCAGAGGTAGTTAATTGCAATGTTAAAGACAGTGTTCGCAGGTGAATGAGAGTCAGAGTGGAGTTAATTTCAGCAGAAAGGCCACTCCCTATTCTGTCGGACATGCGGGCCTGTACCGTTTCTTCAGGCAGCTATTTTTACAATCTTACAACCCTCTGTATGAACAAGTTTTCTTTCATGTTCCCATTAAACTTTTCACCTTCCCCACTTAACACTTGAGCTCTGATTGTAAGTCCCCCAAAACTCAATGCAAATACCTACTTGCATTTACCCTATAACTACCACTCATCTTTGCATGTACCTCTATCAAATCGTCCCTCATTGTTCTGATTTCCAAAAAATAAATTCCGATCCTATTCAAAATTTCCTCATGGCTCATGTCCTCCATTCTGGGCAGATTTCCAGTATTTTTTCTCCCTTCTCGGAACTGTAAACTTCCTGTAGGTAGGTGACCAAGATGCACAGGATGCTCCTAATTCGGCCTCAGAAATGCCTCATATAGGTTCAAACATGTTTCCCATCTCCTGTATTCAAAGTACTAGTTTATGAAGACCAATGTGTCAAAAGCAATGTAATCTCAGTGAAGTCCTAAATAACGTAGGAAAGTTATTACCATTCGTATACCCGATAAAGCTTCGATTATATACATTTTACTTTGCTATCACCCAGTAGCTACCTCCTTTCAACACCTCCCTCACCACCTCAATCCTCCACCAATTCTGCCTCTTCTACAGAACTGGGTGAACTCATTTCCTACATTAGACTCCATCTGACCTGTTGCTTCTCCCCAATCTGAATCCCTACAACTTGTCCATCAATTCAGGAACCTCATTGGATTTTCTGAGCCCCAGAGGAGTTTATTGCCAGCTGCGCCAACTCGGGGAGGTACTGTAGTTTCAAATAACGTCTAGAAAATAGATTCGACAAATACTCTTTAATTAATAAACAGTGAGCACATAAAAAAAAAACATGGAAATGTTACTTTGGCTCCCTTAAGCGAATTGTTGACATATTTTGGGTATAGCTCCGTCACTAAGGGAAGCAATAGTGAAAAAAACCTAAGCATCGCAAAGCACAACTGCATTTTTTAATTGCCTATTTACTTTGAAACTGATGTCCTTAGGACGACCAGATGCAAAATCATCCCTGCACGAACTTCTGTCACCTGCCCTCTCTCGTTCTGGAAATACAGATCAGGTATCGTTCAGGACATTTATCGACTTCTTTATGAGAAATTTCCAGAAGATTTTTGACAAGCTCTACTCCATCTTGTCCTTTTTTACTGTGGGAGTCTGAAATAATACTTGGAAGTTTAAAATCACCTTATATAACTAAGTTATGCTTTCTGATATTCTCTTCGATCTCTCTTCAAATATATTTCTCTAACTCCTTCGGACTCTGGACTGTAGATAAGCTTAATGACCTGTAACATAAACATCAAACGCAATCTCTCCAAAGTCAAAGACCCTTTAACATGGACATACCTTTCTTGTTACTCCGTTCCACATAGGACGGTTCACTAGGTTAGTTTTCCAGCCCAACCTCTCATGGTCCGGTCCGTGAAGTCCGTATTCAGTTTCACGGTCCGTTCCACCGATCCATATTCCAAGCTATCCGGTTTTCCCTTGTCCTGTTGTGTGCTTTAATTGAGGCACATAATTCTGGTTTTGGGCATGCTACATAAACAGCTCCTGGGTTCCGCTGCAGTTGCTGAACGGTTCCCTTCCCTTCCCTTTCCTTTCACTTTCTGCCTGAAGCCTTGCCCGGAGCCTTCCCGGCAACCTTGTCAATTTCCACCACCGAAGCGTAACCGGAGCTTTGCTGTGTCAATATAAGGAACTGTCTATCGTTGAGTTGGGAACCTCGTCCTGTCCAAGTCAAGGCTTTGAGTTCTCGTACTGTCCATGTGCCTCGTCCTGTGAAGGAGTTCCACGTCCTGTTCTGGAATTCCACGTCCTGTTCTGTAGCCACGTCATGTCCTCGCCTAGTTCCGGGGTCCGAGCCCGAGTCAAGACCCAGGTTCTGGGTCCTTGTCTAGTCTCCTGCTCGGAGTTCCAGCCACGTTCCAAGTTCCTTTTTTCTTGTCCTGATCCCGTTTCCCTAGTCTCGTCCTAGACTAGGTCCTGTATCTTAGTCTCGTCCAGCGTCGTTTCTTCCCCACTTCCCCCGTTTTCTTTGCATACCTAATCCTGTTCCTGATACGTCTGTGTCTGTGTCTTGCTTTTGCGTCTGCTCCCACAGCCCCCATTATGACACAACGGGACTGTGACAACTTTCTTAACTATTAACGCCACCTCTTCTCATTCAATGCTTCCCCATCCGCTTTATCTAAAACAACTGAGAGGTGGAGTACTCCGCTGCCAGGCCTGCTCCTCCTCCAACCCTCTCACTAACGTCGAAAATATAGCGATTCGACGTGCTTATTCATGCCCTGGGCTCTTTCGCCGTTCATACAATACATTGTATAATTTGCAGCTGAGGACATTATTCGAACCATGCTCAACATCTAAATTGTTGATTTTGTCTGAGGCCTTCACAGCTTCTGTCTCCACAACCTCTCCACTCTCTGTTCCGCGGTAGTCTTGTTCCCATCATTTCAATGTCTAGTTTTACCCTCCCACCTCCCTCCACCCCCGCCCACCCACCTCGAGCAGTCCTAGTAAACCTTCCCGCAAAAGCGACTAGTACCTTCATTTCTTTGCAGTCGACTCCTAGATCAACGAAACCATTTTCTCCGTTTAACCCTTTATTTTTTCTTTCATTCACGTGTCTCCTATTAACCACTTAAGCCCTCGATCATCTCTGGCTGTCCAATCTCTCAATACCTCCTATTACCTTCTCGTCTTCTATCAAGAAATTTATCGTAGTCCTCTCCAGGGACAGAAACCAGTGATCCCTTATCGTTTCCTCATATGTTTTTTTTTCTCTTAATTAAGTAGCATTTCGGTAAATCTATTCCGCATAGTGTTTAAAATTTCCAAATCCCTGCAGTACGCCCTTACTCATAGGTCTCCAACAGGTAGACAACCATCTTTTACCACTTTCTGGCCTCATTTTCAAAGCCGAGAGACCAAATCTTCCATGAAGGACCTTGTCAAATGCCTTGCTAGGATCCATGTATACAACATCCACTGCCGTGCCCTCATCCACACTCCTCGTACCTTCCTTGACACGAATTACCACTTACGAAGAATTGCTGAGTATCCTTAATCAGCCATTATCTATCCAAACACACATACTTCTGGTCCGCTAGAATACCTCCCAATAACCTTCTCTCTACTGATGTCAAGCTCAGAAGCCTATAATTTCTTGGTTTATTTTAAAGCCGCTCTTAAACAGCTGAACAACATTGGCTATCATCCAGCCCTCTGGCCTAAGGATGATTTAAACATCTCTGCTAGGGATCCGGCAACTTCTTTCTCCCGTAGTGTCCTAGTGAACACCTCTCCAGGCCCAGGGAATTTGCCTGAGGAAAGTAGACACATCCTTCTCTGTAATCTGTACAGATTCTGTGAAAACGGTGTTTCTATAGACTCTGTCTCTGTTTGCTGAGTAAATACAGATGTACAAAAAATTATCATCCGTTTTGTCTCCACATTTGGATTGGCTGTACTCTCATTGTGGTATTCCAGAGAACCCATTCTGACCCTGAAATCCCTTTGTTCTGAAGATACCTGTAGCATCCGTTAGGATTCTCCTTGAACTTGTCTGCTCAGGCAACAGCAGGCCTTCGATGACACTTCTGCTTTCATTCTGAAGTATTCTCTTCACTGACTTGCACCTACGTTAAAATATCCGACTGGGATGGAATGACGTACTAATTGAAAATGATCACCAGGGAAGGAATTGTGTCCTGATTACAAATGGGAGTCGGGAAAGGATTGGTATCCCAATTTAAAATGGTTAGCAGGGTAGAAGTGACGCGTGGTTTTAAAATGGCACCCGGGATGGAATGGAGCACTGACCCTTACAGGCTATAGAGCTGGAAAGGTGTCATACCCAGGCCGCATCAAAGGGAAGATGAGTAGCTGGCTGGCTTTCTGGACAAACTGGTGTTGAGGGCCAAGCCTTCGGACTGGTCAGCGTCGATCATCACCATCCTTGTCCTGGGGCACGGCGAGTGGAGAGGGGAGAGCAGTCAGAGTCTAGGTAAGGTGCAGTGTGAAAAGAGAAGGGAAGGAGAGGAAGAAGATGATTAAAACAGTCATCACACTTGTGTTCTCCATCTGCATACCATCTCCCCAACTCTGCCACTCCGTAAGCTTCGTTAGCACACTCTTGCACGTCTCCCTCGCTTTCGCTCCCTGCTCGAGCCCCTCACACTATCCTGTCGCACTCCAACTCTCGTCCTGCACCCCTCTTTCAACGGCTGCATACCCCTCTATACTTTTTCTCTCGCTCTTGCTCCATTGTCTTCCCTCTCTTTAATCTCCTCTCTCGCCCTCATCGATACCTCTCTCTCCACTCCCCTATTCCATTTCCCCTACCTACACCGCTCACAATTTAGTATACCTCTATCAAATCTCCTTTAGATCTTATTCTTTCCAAGGAATTAAAAAACTAATCTATTCCAACTTTCTGTTTTACCCAGGTACTCCAATCCCGCCAAAATCCTTTTAAATTTCACTGCACTATTTTAACCATAGTTGCATGTTTCCTGTAGGTAGGTGAACAAAACGGCACACAATATTCCAAATTAGGCCACGCCAATGTGTAATATGACTTCAGCATAACATCCCATCTCCTATACTCAATAATGTGACTTATGAAGGCCAGTGTGCCAAAAGCTTATCTTACGACCCTATCTGCCTATGCCGCAATTTTCGATTAATTCTGAATCTGTAATCCTAAATCACTTTGCTTTACGGCACACCTCAGTGCCCTACTTTCTAATGTGTGAGACCTACCTTTGTTGGTCGAACCGAAGTGCAATACTCTACATTTGCCTGCATTAATTTTACTTCTGCTATTTTTAGCAGATTTTTCCACCTAGTACAGATCCTGCTGAAAGTTCGGATGGACTTCCTGGCTGTTGGCTACACCTCCAATCTTAGTGTCATCGGCAAATCTACAGATCCAATTAATTACATTATCATCCAGAGCATTCCTATAGGTAACAAACAATGCATCCAACACCGATCCCTCTGGCACTCCACAATACACGGGCCTCTAGTCAGGGAGGCAACCATTCAATAGCACAATCCACCATCTCCCACAATTTCAATGTCCACTCCAATTTACCACCTCATCTTGAATAACGAGGATTTTGTTGACAAACCTCCCACGCGGCAACTTGTTGAATTTCTTGATAAAGTACAGATAAACAATGTACCCTGCCTTGCTTTCATCAAAGTTCCGAATAGTATTATTCGTAACCTCTTCGAAACACTCGATAAGATTGCCATGAATACACAAAGTTATACCCAATCCATTCTGTTTATTGAAATTCTCACAAATTCGGTCTTTCAAATAACTTTCCCACCACTGATGTCAGGAGCACTGGTTTGTAATTACTTGGCTGAGTCTCTGAGCCTTTCGTAAGCGAACTCAAATCCTCCGGTACCTTACCTGTCGCTAAGCATAATTTAAATTACTTTGGTCACATTGGAATGTCGAACCAGTTCGATTTGATTTTAACAGAACGTAGACTCCTTATTCTGAGGAATGTGACTGCTTGTAGACAGACTCTTAGATCAGATTCTCACAGAAAAACAACCCTCACATTCCAGTTGCACTAAAGTGTGACGGCACGAAACCTCTATATGTTATTCGTTTTGTTGTTGTTGCGGGACCTGCTGACATCCTACAAAATTATCCACGCTGTTAGAATATTCTCGGTGAATAAATCAAACTATAGTCATTTCGGATTTCGATATAATCAACCTGCTTCTGTGTTATGAATCAGTGGTCAGGTAGTCATGGTCCCTTAGGAAAGAACAGCACAGAAACCGGCCTTCCAACGAGATATTTAAATTGCCTACTTAAGTCGGCATAGCCCTCCATACCCACACATCCAAAGTATCCTTTGCTGATGATACAAAGATTGAAGGTGTAGTGGAGAGTGAGGAAGGATTTCAAAGCTTGCAGAGGGATTTGCACCAGCTGGAAAAATGGGCTTAAAAATGGCAGATGAAGTTTAATGCAGACCAGTGTGAGGTATGGCACTTTTTAAGGACAAACCAATGTAGAAACTACAAGGTAAATGGTAGGGCACTGAGGAGTGCTGTAGAACAGAGGGACCGGGGAATACAGATACAAAGTTCCCTAAAAGTGGTGTCACAGATAAATAGGGTCGTAAAGACAGCTTCCGACCTTATCTCAAAGGCCTTTATAATTCAAAGTATTGAGTATGAGAGTTGGAATGTTATGGTGAGGTTGTATAATGCATTGGTAAGGCCAGGTTTAGAGTATTGTTTGCAGTTTTGGTCACCAAATTACAGGAAGCATATTACTAAGGTTGAAAGAGTGCAGAAAAGGTTTACAAGGATGTTGCCGGGACTTGAGAAACTGCGCTACTGAGAAAGGTTGAATTTGTTAGGACTTTATTCCCTGGAGCATAGAAGAAAGAAGCGATAGAGGTATATACAATTAAGATGGGTGTAGATATGGAGAGTTTCGAAAGCAGTCTCATTTTAATTCTCTACGCATCAGGGATTGAAGTCAAAACTCATGATCGATTTCCTTGTATCTCAGGTCCACCTGTCGGGCCGAAGTCCTTGTAAATTTTCTCTGCACCCTTTTCAACGTATTTACGTACATATTCCATGTAGGAAGTTTACCATACTTCATAATAATTCATGTGTGGCCTCAGCCATATCTTGTCCAACCTGAACATGACATTTTATCACCTGTATTCTGTACTTTGATTTATGACGGATAATATGCCAACAGCTTTCTTTACGGCAGTATTACCCTGAACCAATTTGTTCCCAGCTGCTCTATATTCGACCACACAGCATGGTACTATTCCTCTCTGTCTATCATTCTCCCTGTTTTGGCAGCATCCACAAATTTCCTGATGCAATTTAGCACATTATCATCCAGATCGTCGATACAGATGTAAACAGCAAAGGAACCAGCACCGGTCTGTGCAGTTCTCCGCTTGTCACAGGTATCCAGTTAGAGAGGCAACCACCTGCTACCAATCTCTGGTTGCTTTCACAAAGTAAATGTCTCATAAATTTACTACCTCATTTTCATAGCAGAATGACTCAACATTGCGGGAAACTGTCAAATGTCTTGCAAAATTCCACGTCGACAGCAGCCTATATTTTTTCTTCAACAACATTCCTGGTAACATCTTCGTCACGATATGTCACAAACGAAGCTATATGGACTATCGTTAATCAGTCAATATCTAAAAAGAAACTCATGTATCCGGCCCATTAAAATACCTTCCAATAACTTTTCCACTAATGATGTCAGGCTCACAAGACAATAAAATTATAGGTTATTTTTAGTGCATTTCTTAAACAAACGGAACAACATTTGCTACCCTCCAGTTACCTCGATAAACTGCATCCGACTCCTATATAAATACGGATGCAAAAATGAGCGCTTTTAGCACCACATTTGGATTCGCTATTGTCCAATTCTCAACTTCCAGTGGTCTAATTATGTCTCTTGAAATCCTTTTGCTCTGAAACTATGTGCAGCATTCCTTACGATTGAACTAGGGCAAAATCATCCTTTCTTGACTCTTCTGCTCTCTTTCTAAAGTGTTCCCTTGCATTCCCTGCACTCGATAAGCACCTCATTGCACCTGTAATTCATCTCCTGTTTTTTCTTCACTTGAGCCTCCATATCACTTGAAATTCCAAGTTCTCGACACCTGTTAGGTTTAATCTTTATTGTGACAGGTCCGTACAAACCTTGTTCTTTCAAAATTTTACTTTTGAAGAACACCCACCTACCACGTACACCTTTGACAGAAAACGGCCTGTCCCAGTCGACACTTGCAAAATCGTTTCTGACAACAGCAAGATTAAAACATGTCCAATCTAAAATCGCAATCCAAGAACAAGGCCTGTTTTTTGCTTAGATACTTTCAAACTAATAGCCTGCGGACGACTGGATACAAAGTGTTCCGCTAGAAAATCTTCTGCCACCTACCCTGCCTCGTTCAGTAAATGCAGATCAAGTATCGTCCAGTCGTTCATTTGGGACTTTTATCTGGTGCTTAAAAAATAAAAACTTCCCACAATATATCTCACAACCAATGTTCCATCTAGTTTTTTTACACTATGGAAGTCGCAGTCAAAAATTGGAAAGTTAAAATCAGCTGTTATCACAACCTGTGTTTCCTGCAATTTTCTGCAATTTCTCTTCAAATGTCATCTTCTAAATCAATCGGACTGATGGTTGTTATGCAGCGCCCTACAATCTCATTTAATGCGTCCCCTTTGCTTCTTAATGGTTAAATATATTACTTACACGAGCCCTGAGCTCAGCTGGCTTTCATGCAATGCTTTTTGTATTGGAATATCTGCAGCTGAGCACAGTTGTCGACCCATGCTGAACCTTTTCATTCCTGACTTTGACTATCGTCATAACAACATCTGTCTCTACAATCTCTCCACTCTCTGCTCTGGGGCAGTCCTGTTCCCGCAAGGATATCAGTCCCCTTTCAGTTCAGGTGCAAACCACCTTCCTTAGAACACACTCCAAGTTCAACATAATGAATCTCATAGGTTAGTCCTCTATTTTGCTTTCACTCATGCATGTCTGAAATATCGCTAATGTCTCAGCACCGAACGCCAGGCTCGAAGCATTCTCTGTGCAGAAAAAAAAGGTTACATCTCACAGCGCGCTAGAACTTCCTCCGATTATCTTAATGTTATGTCCCTCCTATTAGCCACTTACTCCCAAGATAATGTCTTGCTGCACAATCCCTCAATACCGCTTACACCTTATACTCTTCTATCATGAAATCTGCCATATTCCTTCGCACAAAATCCAAAATCCAGAGAACCCTCAACGTTTCCTCATTAGACTTGATCTCTTACCTGAGTAGCATCTCGGGAAATCTATTCTGCATTGTCTTTAAAACTTCCAAGTCCTCCTCTAATTGATGCAGAATTAGAAAATTCGGACCATTCTGCTCCAAATTTCCCTCATGACTGATTTACCATTCCCACAACTCCATTCTGCCAGCTTCTTCCCTTCCCCTTTGATGTCCAGTCTAATCAGAACCTATTTACCCCTGCTTTAAACACTATACAAGTGGCTTTCCGAGCGGTTAATGCCCCTCCCATGTGTGAATACTGAAGCAAATTATTCATTACTGACAGCTGCTGCTCCCCTGTTACTCCAGCACGTTCCCGGTTTTATCCATGATCAGTCCTCCCTATTCTCATGTGGTCTATACCTCCTGATTGTTTCCTTCATCCTACTCAGCAACGCCTTCTGCTATTCCCTTCGCGCAATATTAGGTCCATTTCCAGCTCCCTTCCTAGATGCCTTGTAATACTCGAGCCTTCTCTGACCCTTGCTTCGTAAAGTGCGCTTCCGTCTTCCTCTTGAGTAGGGTTTGCATATTTATTATAAGCCATGTCTCCATATCCTATCATTCCTTTCCTTCTCCATTGAGTCAAATCTATGAAAAGCCCAATACAAGTTCTCCATTAACAATCTCTATATTAATTTAGTGCATTTCCCCGTACATCTGTTCCCAATTTATGATCTCACGATTTTACGCAATTGCATAGTTCCTTCCCTCCCCAAATTCAATATTTTCCCATTCTTCTACACATCTCCTTACGCGTCAAAGGTAAACGTTAAGGAGTTATTAATGTTTATTTATTTTTTTTTTGGAATTGCGCATCCTCTGAGTGTTTTCGCACCAGGTCTGACACTTTCTCTGGTACAATAACCAATATGATCACCGAGGGGCAGTGGAATAGTAGTGGCGGTGAGATATCTGTCGAGTACTTCGAAAAATATCTGTTCTTTTCCTGTTATGGCGGTTCATGTTCGTTTAAAATAACAATAATTCATACAGATATATTGTTCAAATGAGAAGGACGTTTCCAAAGAACATAATGATACTTCACCATAGATTGAGAAACACAAGAGATATGAGACAGATGCTTTTATGATTTCTGTGCGTCGTGAGGACATGAGTGCCGTATTTTCCTCTTTCCAATGGGTCCATTACAGCAATGAGAAAATCTGTCACTGTCCTACAGGGCCATCATAGACCTCGCTGGTGTTATCAGCGCTTTCTCTGACATGCCACCGGCAACATAGACAATGTCATTGCTTGTCCAGTTCCATCAATACTGCAATGCAATTATCACAGCTTATTCGGTCACCCGGTCTCTCGCACAGAGAATACCACTTCTTATTCAGAACATTCTCTCAGTATACTGGTAATTCCATTGCTACTCGAGTCTCACGATGGACAAAGTTTAAACTACATATAAAACCGTGACACATAGAACGATAACAATATCGCTGACCGACCCTGTTTCTTTGTCTGTTTAATTCTACGAAATACACACTCTGCTCCCGTCAATCCCGTGAGATGGCTCTGCCACCCCAAACCCTGGTTTGTGTGGGTACGGTGTAATTTGCTACGCTGTTGTATATCAGTGCCAAGAAATAACAGTCAACACACTGCATGTGATTAAAGGAATCATATTTACTTAATGTTACTTAACTAAAGGGTCATTAAAGAAATGAAATATAGAAAGAAAAAGGGCGTATTATAATTAACCAGTCAAATGTGAACACGTTGGAGTTCATCTTGAACTTTTCTGTCACTCACGCGCTGGACTTCGGTCTGCGTGGAAGCTCTCACCGCCTTCCGATCGTCGCTCGCAATCCATTTCGAACAAATGGTCTCCCACCGGGTCCTATCCGACACTGGTTCTCCCCTGCGTCTTCTCTCTTCGTCTCCCGCCGAACAAAAGGCCCCGGCTCACAACGGCGTCAGTACACAACAGAAAAGCACACCCCGCTCATTGGACGGCTCATATTCCGACGCATCGGAAATCTCCAGCTATAAACTAAACGAATGTTGCCTTACAGTTAGATAGGGAATTTAACAAAGCTTATGCGGTATTAACTTTCATAAGTCGAGAGATGGCATTTGAGAGTTGCGAGGTAATGATGCAGCTCTATAAAGCTCTGATTAGGCCACACTTGGAGTACTGTGTCCAGTTCTGGTCGCCTCACTATAGGAAGGATGTGGAAGCATTGGAAAGGGTACAGAGGAGATTTACCAGGATGCTGCCTGGTTTAGAGAGTATGGATTATGATCATAGATTAAGGGAGCTAGGGCTTTACACTTTGGAGAGATAGAGGATGAGAGGAGACATGATAGAGTTGTACAAGGTATTAAGAGGAACAGATAGAGTGGGCAGACAGCACCTCTTCCCTGGGGCAGCACTGCTCAATACAAGAGGACATGGCTTTCTGGTAAGGGGTTGGAAGTTCAAGGGAGATATTAGAGGAAGATTTCTCACTCAGAGAGGGTTGGTGCGTGGAATGCACTGTTTCGAAGACGAAATATAAGTCGTTGTTTCAAAATATTAGTGTGGCCTATAATTCTCCGTTTGATTTGTGAGCCTTTCCAACATCCCACGCTCTATACCTCTCACTTACCCATGCACTCTACCTCCTATTCCCCCTCTCTCACAATTTCGCTCTGTTGTACTGTCTATATCTCTTTATGTCTCCCCTCTCCTCTCTCTCTCCACTCTGCACACTCTCGATCCCTCTTCTTGCCCACATTTTCATCCACCTTCAGCTTCCCTATCTGCACCTTTCACACACACCGTGCCCCATCCCCTCTCCATGCTTACCCATGCACTCTCCTTCTGCCTCTTCCTTCCCCTCACCCGCACTCCCCATCGCACTCTCAGCCGCACATCAACATCAGTTAAAAGGTAGCAAAGGTTAAGGATGATACGGTCTGATTTGTTCAAATGGCAAAAAAAAAAAAGTTTTAAAACAACTGCGGATGACTGGATTAGGGTTAAAAATAACTACGCAGCTTCTGGCCCCTGGTCACCTTCTTTAGACTGTTAAAGGTTCCATCGATCTTCACTTTAGTAGAAATGGTTTAATGTATTAACGACACAGTATTCACAACTGAACAAGGGTGACGGTGGATTTGATTTCAACAGAACGACATTTGCGTGTCCAGGCAGCTGATTACACAGAAACACTGAGCTGCGAATCTCACAGAACAACAACCAAAACCTTCCTAATCAATCAATGTTGCTTCTTCATTTCTAATTTCTCTGAAGGGTCTCAGCCCGAAAAGTCGAATTTTTATTCAATTCCACAGACTTTGCCTGACCTTCAGCCTTCCAACTGCAAACTGCTTCATGTTGCCCTTAAACCTTCCACCATTAACACATGACTCTGATTGTTAGTGCATCCAAACTCAGTGGAAAATTCCAACCTGCATTTATCCGAGCAGATTTGTAAGGAGATAGTAGATATTTGGAGTAAACACAAGTTTGTGATTGTGGGAGATTTTAATTTTCCAAACATAGACTGGGAAGCCCATACTGTAAAAGTACTGTAAAAGGGCTGGACGGTTTGGAGTTTGTGAAATGTGTGCAGGATCTTTCTTTTGCAGCCATACATAGAGGTACCAACCAGAGAAGGAGCAGTGTTGAATCTCCTTTTAGGGAATGAGATAGGGCAGATGACGGAGGTTTTTGTTGGGGAGCACTTCGGGTCCAGTGATCACAATGCCATTAATTTCAATATAATTATGGAGAAGGATAGGTCTGGACCCAGAGTTGATATTTTTGATTGGAGAAAGACTAACTCTGAGGAGATGCGAAAGGACTTAGAAGGAGTGGATTGGGACAAATTGTTTTATGGGAGGGATGTAATAGTGTAATGGAGGTCATTTAAAGGTGCAATTCTCAGGATACAGAATCTTTATGTTCCTGTTATGTTGAAAGGAAAGGTTAAGCGTTTGAGACAGCCATGGTTTTCAAGGGACATTGGAAACACGGTTCGGAAAAAGAGAGATATCTACAATAAATATAGGCAGCGTGGAGTAAATGAGGTGCTGCAGAAATATAAAGAGTGTAAAAAGAATCTTAAGAAAGAAATTAGAAAAGATAAAAGAAGATATGAGGTTGCTTTGGCAAGTAAGGTGAAAATAAAACCAAAGGGTTTCTACAGTTGTATTAATAGGAAAAGGATAGTGGGGCATTAAGTTGGTCCCTTTGAGAATCAGAGTGGACAGCTATGTGTGGAGCCAGAAGAGATTTGGGCCATGTAAAACAATTTCTTTTCCTCGGTATTCACTGGGGAGAAGAATATTGACTTGTGTAAGATAAGGGAAACAGGTAGGGAAGTTATGGAAACTATGATGATTAAAGCAGAGGAAGTACTGGAGCTTTTAAGGAATAACAAAAGTGGATATGTCTCCGGGTCTTGACAGGATATTTCCTAGGTCCTTGAGAGTAGTTAGTGTGGAAAGAGCAGGGGCTCTGACAGAAATATCTTAAATGTCATTAGAAACGGAGATGGTGCCGGAGGATTGTTTTATTGCTCATGTTGTTCCATTGTTTAAAAAGGGTTCTAAGAGTAAACCTAGCAATTATCAGGCTGTGAGTTTGACGTCAGTTGTGGGTAAATTGATGGAAAGTATTCTTAGAGATGGTATATATAATTATCTGGATAGAAAACGTCTGATTCGGATTAGACAACATGGATTTGTGCGTGGAAAGTCATGTTTGACAAATGTTTTTTTAAATTATTTTTTTGAAGACGTTGCTAGGAAAGTTGACGAGGGTAAAGCAGTGGATGTTGTCTATATGGACTTCAGTAAGGCTTTTGACAAGGTTCCACATGGACTGTTAGTTGGGAAGGTTCAATCATTAGGTATTTATATTGAAGTAGTAAAATGGATTCAGCAGTTTCTGGATGGGAGACGCCAGACTGTAGTGGTGAATAACTGTTTGTCAGATTGGAGTCCGGTGATGAGTGGTGTGCCTCAGGGATCTGTACTGGGTACAACGTTGTTTGTCGTATACATTAATGATCTGGATGATGGGGTAGTAAATTGGATTAGTAAGTGTGCAGATGATACTAAGTTAGGTGGAGCTGTGGATAATGAAGTAGTTTTCAAAGCTTGCAGACAGATTTAGGCCAGTTAGAAGAGTGAGCTGAAAAATGGCAGACAGAGTTTAATGCTGATAATTGTGAGCTGCTACATTATGGTAGGTCTAATCAAAATAGGACATACACGGTAAATGATAGGGCATTGAAGAATGCAGTATAACAGGCGGATCTAGGAATAATGGTGCATAGTTCCCTGAAGGTAGAATCTCATGTGGATAAGGTGGTGATGAAAGCTTTTGGTATGCTGGCCTTTATAAATCAGAGCATTAAGTATAGGAGTTGGGATGTAATGTTGAAATTGTACAACGTATTGGTAAGGCCAAATTTGGAGAATTGTGTACAGTTCTGGTCACCGAATTATAGGAAAGATGTCAACAAAATAGAGAGAGTGCAGAGAAGATTTACTAGAATATTACTGGGGTTTCATCACCTAAGTTACAGAGAGAGGTTGAACAAGTTGGGTCTTTATTCTTTGGAGCGTAGAACGTTCAGGAAGGTCTTGACAGAGGTATTTAAAATTATGAGGTGGGTAGATAGAGTTGAAGTGCATAGGCTTTTTCCATTGAGAGTGGGGGAGATTCAAACAAGATTTGAGATTTAAAAGGGCCGAAGTTCAGGGGTAACATAAGGGGGAACGTCTTTACTCAGAGCGTGGTAGCTGTGCGGAACGAACTTCTAGCAGAAGTGGTTGAGGCAGATTCGATGATGTCATTTAAAGTTAAATTGTATAGATAATGGACAGGAAAGGAATGGAGGGTTATAGGCTGAGTGCAGGTCGGTGGGACTAGGTGAGAGTAAGAGTTCGGCACGGACTAGAAAGGCCGACATGGCCTGTTTCCGTGCTGTAATTGTTGTATGTTTATATGGTTATATCTGTACACCCATAATTTTGTGCACCACTCTCAAAGCTTCGCTCAGTGCTTCAAGTTCCAAGGAATGAAGTCCAATACTCTGAAACGTTATCTTATCAGTCAGGTCGTCCATAACAGGCAACCTCTTGGTAATTTTTCTCTGTACTCTTACTCTGTATCTTTTCCTGTAGGTTGGCGACCAAAACTACACACAATACTCCAAATTCAGCCTCAGCAGTGCCTTATTCTACACCAACAAAAATCTCATTTCCTGTGCTCAATGTATTGATTTATGTAGGCCAATGTTCGAAAAACAATGCAATCTCAGGAAAGTCAGAAATAATCCTGCAAAGTTATTTCCAGTCGTATACCCAATAACGCTTGGATTATACACATTGTACCTTTGACCTTCTTCACTGCCTACAACATTTCAAAATCTCCCTCACCACCTCAGCTCTTCACCATTACCGCCTCTTCGACCGAGGTGAGTGACCTCCTTTCTAACATTGGACTCCATCTGACCGGTTGCTTCTCCCAAGCTGAATCCACAGAACGTGTCCATCGCTGCTCGAATCTCATCGGATTCTCTGAGGCCCTGTGGAGTTTGTTGCCAACTATGCAATTTCGGGGAGGTCAAATACTGCTCAGAATATAAGTTCGACAATTACTGTGTAATTAATAAAATATCAGCCTACATGATATTTCATAAAGCTTGGAAATGTTGCTTTCTGTTTCTTAGGCGAGTTGTGGACTCCGAGTGGGAAAAGGTCAGACACCATGGGACGTAAGTGCGGAAATTGGTGGGGCCGCAGAGGATACAATTAAGTTCTTTGGTCCCTTTCAATATCTTTTAATAACTTTCCCACGACTGATAGCAAGCTCAGAGGGCTGAAATTTCACAGATTAGAGCCTATCTTAAGCAACGGAAGAACGCTGGGCTCTCCTCGAGTCCGCTGCTTTAAGCACGCAGACCGCGGACCCGAACTGCTTTTCTTTTGCACATTTACTTTAAAGCTAATGTCCTTCGGACTACTGGATGCAACGTGTTCCCCTATACAAAATGGTGCCACCTGGCCTCCCTCCTTCCCTAAATGCAAATCAATATCGCAAACTCCCTCACTTGGGACTTTTATGTACTGATTAAGAAAACATTCCAGAAAATAGATGACAACGTCTATTCCATCTTGTCCTTTTACACTTTGGGAGTACGAGTCAAAACCTGGAAATTTAAGCCTAGCTCCTATAACAAACTGACGTTTGCTGAAATTCTGAGCAATTGCTCTTAACATTTGTTCCTCTAACTCCCACGGTCACTTGGCTGGGCTGTGATGCCGTGTAATACATCTATCATACTTCATCGCTCCAAAGCCAAAGCCCCTTTAACATGGCCGTACCTTTCTTATTACTACGTTCCACATTGAACGCCTCACTAGGTGAGTTCTCTAATCCACCCTGATGTGACATCTTCCCTAACTAATAACGCCATCCCTCCTCATTTATTCCTTCCCCCTCTGCTTCATCTTAAACAGCGGAGCGGTGGAATACTGCGCTGCCAGTCCTGCTCATACTGCAACCATCCCACTAATGGCGATAATATAGTAAATCCACGTGCTCATTCATGCCATGGTCTCATCCGCCTTTTAATACAATACTTCTTTCATTGAAGAATCTGCAGCTGAGTACATTACTCGCACCATGATCAACAATTAAATTCCTGACACGAGGAATTCTGCAGATGCTGGAAATTCTAGCAACACACGTCAAAGTTCACCAGAAACTTTGATGTGTGTGATTTAAATTACTGATTCTGTCTGAGGCACATCATCATCCAGATCGTTAATGCAGATGTGAACGTCAAAGGAACCAGCGCCGGTCTCTGTAGAACTCCGCTACTCACAGGTATCCAGTTGGAGAGGCAACCATCTGCTACCGTTCCGTGGTTCCTTTCACAGAGAAAATGGCTCATAAATTTACTACCTGATTTTCAGAGCGGAGCGACTGAACCTCACCGGAAACTATCAAATGTCTTGAGAAATTCCATGTCGACAACACCTTATATTTTTTTCTTCATCAACTTTCCATGTAAGATCTTTGACACGATTTACCACTAATGAAGCCATGCGGACTATCGTTAATCAGTGGATATCTAAAAGGAAAATCATATATTCCGCCCGTTAAACTACTTTCCAACAACCTTCCCACGAATGATGTCCGGCTCACAAGACTATTATTTCATGGATTATTTTTAGAGCCTTTCTTATACAAAGGAACAACATTGGCTATGCCTGGTTTAAGAATGATGCATATATCTCTGCTAGAGTTCCTGCAAGTTCATCCTTTCGCTGGGCCCGAAAGAACAACTTGACCGGTTCTGGGGATTTATCCACTCTAATCTGCCTGAAGACAGCAAAGGCCTTCTCCTCGGCAATCTCTGTAGAGTCCACGAAGATGATTCAATGTTGCTTTCCTCAATAGACTGTATCGGTTTGCTGGATAAATACAGATGCAAAACATCAGCTCATCTGGCACCACATGTGGATTAGCTATGGTCCTAGTTCCAGAAGACTAATTACGTTTCTTGAAATCCTTTTGCTCTTAAGATATGTGCAGCACTCTTAACGATTCAACTCGGACAAAATCATTTCATTTTCTCACCCTCCTCCTCTCTTTGATAAGCGTTCTCTTGCATTTCCTATACACCCATAAACACATTACTGAACCTGCAATTCACCTCATTTCCTTTCTTCACTTGGGCCTCCATATCACTTGAAATTCCAGGTTCCCGACCCTGTTATGTTTAGCATTTATTCTGACGGGCCCGTGCAAATTTGCGCTATCAAAATTTCACTTTTGAAGAACTTCCACTTACAATAGAATGTCCCAGAGAACACTTGCAAAATCCTCTCTGATACCAACAAGATTCTTTCTGTCTCCAATCCAAAATCGCAGCCCGAGAACCAGGCCTGTTTTTGCATGTTTTGCTTCAAACTAATGGACTGCGGACTAGTGGATGCAAAGTGATCCCCGAGGCAACCTTCTGCCACCGGTCCTCTCTCGTTCCCTCAGAGAAGATCAAGAATCGCAGTCTTCGTCATTTCAAGTTTTTATCTACTGCTTAAGAAACTATCCAGAACATCTATTCACAACCTCTATTCCGTCTATTCCTTTCACACCATGGGTTCCCAGTTTCCCAGTTAAAACTTGGAAAGTTCAAACTAGCTGTTATTACAACCTTAGGATTCGTGAGGTTTTCGGCCATTTCTCTTCAAATGTGACTCTCTAATTCTATCGGACTGTTTGATGGTGTTTAATGCCCTGTAATACACCCATCGTGCACCATCGCTCCAAAGGCAGAGCCTCTTTTCCATGGGCATACCTTTCTTCTTACTACGTTGTACATAGAGCGTCTAACCAGCTGAGTTATCCAGTCCGGGCTGACTATGATTATTTCCTTGACTAGTAACCCACCACTCCTCATTTACTACGCCCCCACCCCCAACAGCCCCCCCCCACTCTTTCGTGTTAAACAACGGGGTGGCGAAATACTGAGCTGGCAGTCCTGCATCTACCGTAAGCGTCTCACTCATGTCTAAAGTATAGTAATTCCACTTGCCTATTCCGGCAATGTGCTCATTTGCCTTTCATACAATGCTTCGTGCATTGAAATATCTTCAGATGAGATCACGAATCGGCCCATGCTGGACCTTTTCATTCCTGAATTTGTGTGTGGTTTTACAACATCTGTCTCCACAACCCCTCCACTCCCTGTTCTGGGGCAGTCCTGTTCCCATCCAGTGTCACGTCTAGTTTAACCCTCACCTGTGCACCCCGCCCCACCCCTGCCAGCAGCCGTAGGAAACCTTCCCGCTAGGATATCAGTCCCTTTTCAGTTCAAGTGTAAACCACTTTCCTTGCAACCTACTCCAAGGTCAGCCTAATGATTCCCTGACCTTAGTCCTCTATTTTACTTTCACTCACGTGCCTACGAAACGCCCCTAATTTCTCGGCCCCGAACAGCAGCCCAGGCACCGTAATGTTATTATCAGAGCTCATTCGGTCCCACAACCTCTCATGCAGAGAATACCACTGCTTATTCAGTGTACTGGTAAGTTCATTGTCTGTCCAGTCTCACGGTGGACGCAGCGAAAACTACATGACAGACCATGAGCCCATAAAACCATAACAATATCCCTGTATATCCCTTTATTTTTTTATCATCACATTGGGCCGTGTTCGCATTCCAGGTCATCGGCATATTTTGTTTTTTACATATCTAAATGAAATTCGGTTCACCCTATATGCAGTAGGTTCCGATAAGGCAAACCAGCGGTGGACATAGGCAAATCGAGACTTCCTCGTCGTTGGGTTTATTTAAGTCAGGGATTGGTAGGTTCTCGAGTGGCATGGCATCAAGGATTATAGGCGAAGGCCGGCAACTTGGGTTGAAGAGGAGGGAAAAAAGGGTCAACCATGAGTAAATGTCGGAGCAGAGTCTATAGGACAGGGGGTCTAATCCGGTTCCTCTGCCTCACGATCTAACATGTTCACAGGACAGATATGCTTTTTCTCTGATGTCCTACACCAGGAATAAAATAGTCACTGTAATTGTGAAAATCTCCGGATACATGAAAACATACGTTTGACATACTTACACATTTAGGAAACGTGCTGAATGCAGAGATTATGTTTTTTTTTTTGTTTGTTTTAACCAGACCGTGTGGAACAACAAGGGAGAATTTTTGCACATTACTGAACAGATTAAATACTGTCAAATGAGATGTGGTTAAAATGTTATTGTTCGGCACGTGCAGAGTTACAAAATACATAAGTTGTATGTTTGTGTGCGATAAAAACAGGACATTTCTTCGAACAGGTTTCGTAATATTTTGTGAATAATGCTCGAATGAGACCCAACATTGCAAGTAACAAGCGAAAGCTATCTCTGCAGATGGGCAGTAATATGAAAGACAGGCCGATGTGAATCTCCACTTAGCGCACTCGTGGTCATTTGTCGGAGCTACTGCAGAGTTAAGACCTGGTTTGGGATTGGACGATAGCAGAAATGAAGCAAACAGTTTGACTGTAATGTTCCAGACCCAAAGAAATATGGGCCTGGCTTATTGTTCAAAGATACTCTTCCTTTTAATAAACAGAATAGTCTGCGCTTTTACTAATACGTCACTGACCACGCCGATGTTAACACTGCTTCTCTTGAACCATCACTGAGCTAAAATTAATATACACTGCTGGCCAGGATCATGGCGTCTTCACTCATCCGGCCGATAATGTTGTCGCTTGTGCAGTCTCAAGTGAGCAACGTGATGACATCAGGGCGAAAACTGGTCATGCACTGAAATACATTTCTCCGGCATCCACATTTTAAATTTCTCCTCTATGTATAAGCTTCAGATGGAAATTTATCCAACGCCTTTACTGATCGTTGCAATCAGGTAATAGCTGATATCGATCGGATCAAGAAACTACAGTCCTCTATTCTGCACATTACTCGTTTTGGTTGTTGTCGACATAGGCTGTGATGGCATTGCGGCCCTGAGCGATAGAGCGAAGAACCAAGGGGCATAATTACTCCAGATGTTACTGTTCTGCAGCTGTGCTGACAAGCTCAAATCCAGAATCACTGCTTACCCCGTTCATCCGCTTTTACATTAAGTGTGCATCTATCGTGCAGTTATCGTGACGACAGTTGATTACAATTTGTTAGAATGCAATTGGTGTTGTTTCTCTGGAGATATTATATTGTAATACAGTTGGAAATTTTATAAAATAAGCACCAATAAATAAAACGTTTCGTGAAAGATCGAACGAAGAGCAGAAGCAAAGAAAAAAAAAACAAGAAATAACGTGATCTTACTCAATTCAAATACAGATTCTGGCAATGTCGCAAATACTTAAAGACTAGAGACCTTACATGTGTTATAAATCCAGACCAACGCACAAAATGCTGAACGAAGTCAACATGACAGGCAGCATCTCTAGAAAAGAATAAACAGTCAGCTTCCATAACAAACTGATGTTTCCTGGAATTCTCTGCAACTTCTCATCAAATTTGTTCCTCTAAATCCCTCGGTCTGTAGGATGGGCTGTAATGTCCTGTAATACACGTATCATACACATTCGCTCCAAAGCTAAAGACCATTCAGCATGGGCATACCTTACTTATTACAGCCTTGCACCAGTCCAGCCTGATGTGACATCTTCCTTAACTAGTAACGCCACCCCTCCTCATTTATTCTTTCCCCCTCTGCTTCATTTTGACAGCGGAACGGTGGAATCCTGAGCTGCCAGTCCTGCTCCTACTGCACCCGTCTCACTAATGGTGAAAATATTGTAAATCCACGTGCTCTTTTCTGCCATATGGCACAATTCTTACACTGATGTATTTGCTGCTGTGTACATTAATCGCAGTATGCTCAACAATTAAATGTGAAGTTCTGACTGATCGAGAACATATTAGCCTCCGCTTTCAATCCTAAATCCAATAGCTTGGATCTGACAGTGGGCTGACAAATAATAAGAGATATTTACCACTTTCTCGTTGTAGCAGTAATTGAATAAAAATCACAATCATCTCTGCCCGTCTGCGATTCTCCAGACGAGATGCGCTTTATTTCCGATTTTTGGCACCGCCAGCAGTTAGGTTTGAACGTAAGCAGAAACAGTGAAAAAGGGAAATGAGAATGGGGAATAGTGAAATGGAAGGGGTCGTTACAGGAAGTTCGAGGTATTCATGCTCATACCATAATGTCTGAGGTTACCCACACGGAACAAAATTTGTTGCTCCAGCAACATGGACATGGCCTCAGTGCTACCATGCCCAGCACCGAAACGTGCTGCTCTCCAACAGTCACAGGCCTCTACTGAGAAAGGCAACCATCTGCCACCACTCTCTGCCTCCTGCTACTACGCCAATGTTTACTCTAATGTACTACTTCATCTTGGATGCAAAGCTCGTGGATTTTCTTGACAAAACTCCGATGCGGATCTTTGATAAAATCTCTTGAAAATGTCCATTTAGGTATCATCCTCTGCAGTGCCTTCATGAACTCTCTTGGAAACATTCTTCGTTCCTTCTTCAAGAAACTCTATAGCATTTCGTGGGATACACAAAACCATGCTGAGTATCTCTAGACTGTCCTGTCTATTAAAATACTCATACATACGGTGCTCCAAAGCGTTCCCACTACTGATGTCAGGAGCACCGGCCTAGGATTCCATGATTTATTTCTGAGCCTTTCCCGCATCCCTCACGCTCTCCCTCTCACTCAACCGTGCTCTCTCCCTTCCAGCCTCTGTCTCTCACCCTTTCCCTCTCTCTTTAACACTACTTCTTTCTTCTCAGTCCATCTCTCCACTATCCCCTATTCCTCCCACACACTCTAAGAACTTGAGCTTCCCATTCTCCAGCTTCTATAAACACTATGCATTTTCCGGCCGCCCTGCTTACCCCTCCACTCTCCTTTTGATTCCTTCTTCTCCTCAACCTCGCATAAACTTCATTTAATATGTTACTGGCAAAGAGTTACGAATGCAGTTGCCTGATTTATTTAAATGAACCGTAAAAATATTTTTAAAAACAACCGCTGTAGATTGGAGTCTGAATTTAAAATAAAATGCATATTCTCACTCTGAGAAATTTTCTTTATAAGGTTAAAAGTTATAACGCTTTTCCCTGCAGCAGAGGTAGTTAATTGCAATGTTAAAGACAGTGTTCGCAGGTGAATGAGAGTGAGAGTGGAGTTAATTTCAGCAGAAAGGCCACTCCCTATTCTGCCGGACATGCGGGCCTGTACCGTTTCTTCAGGCAGCTATTTTTACAATCTTACAACCCTCTGTATGAACAAGTTTTCTTTCATGTTCCCATTAAACTTTTCACCTTCCCCACTTAACACTTGAGCTCTGATTGTAAGCCCCCCAAAACTCAATGCAAATACCTACTTGCATTTACCCTATAACTACCACTCATCTTTGCATGTACCTCTATCAAATCGTCCCTCATTGTTCTGATTTCCAAAAAATAAATTCCGATCCTGTTCAAAATTTCCTAATGGCTCATGTCCTCCATTCTGGGCAAATTTCCAGTAATTTTTCTCTCTTCTCGTTACTGTAAACTTCCTGTAGGTAGGTGACCAAGATGCACAGGATGCTCCTAATTCGGCCTCAGAAATGCCTCATATTGTTTCAAATATGTTTCCCATCTCCTGTATTCAAAGTATTAGTTTATGAAGACCAATGTGCCAAAAGCAATGTAATCTCAGTGAAGTCCTAAATAACGTAGGAAAGTTATTACCATTCGAATACCCGATAAAGCTTCGATTATATACATTTTACTTTGCTATCACCCAGTAGCTACCTCATCTCAACACCTCCCTCACCACCTCAATCCTCCACCAATTCTGCGTCTTCTACAGAACTGGGTGAACTCATTTCCTACATTAGACTCCATCTGACCTGTTGCTTCTCCCCAATCTGAATCCCTCAATTCAGGAACCTCATTGGATTGTCTGAGCCCCAGAGAAGTTTATTGCCAACTGCACCAACTCGGGGAGGTACTGTAGTTTCAAATAACGTCTAGAAAATAGATTCGACAAATAATCTTTAATTAATAAACAGTGAGAACATTAAAAAAAAACATGGAAATGTTGCCTTAGCTCCCTTCAGCGAATTGTGGACATATTTTGGGAATAGCTCGGTCACTAAGGGAAGCAACAGTGAAAAAACCCTAAGCAACGCAAAGCACAACCGCATTTTTTAATTGCCTATTTACTTTGAAACTGATGTCCTTAGGCCGACCAGATGCAAAATCTTCCCTTCACGAACTTCTGCCACCTGCCCTCTCTCATTCTGTAAATACAGATCAGGTATCGTTCAGGACATTTATCGACTTCTTTATGAGAAATTTCCAGAAGAATTTTGACAACCTCTACTCCATCTTGTCCTTTTTTACTGTGGGAGTCTGAAATAATACTTGGAAGTTTAAAATCCCCTTATATAACTAAGTTATGCTTTCTGATATTCTCTTGGATCTCTCTTCAAATATATTTCTGTAACTCCTTCGGACTGTGGACTGTAGATAAGCTTAATGACCTGTAACATAAACATCAAATGCAATCTCTCCAAAGCCAAAGACCCTTTAACATGGACATAGCTTTCTTGTTACTCCGTTCCACAATGGACGGTTCACTAGGCTAGTTTTCCAGCCCAACCTCTCATGGTCCGGTCCGTGAAGTCCGTATTCAGTTTCACGTTCCGTTCCATTGATCCATATTCCAGGTTATCCGGTTTTCCCTTGTCCTGTTGTGTGCTTTAATTGAGGCACATGATTCTGGTTTTGGGCATGCTACATAAACAGCTCCTGGGTTCCGCTGCAGTTGCTGGACTGTTCCCTTACCTTCCCTTCCTTTCACCTTCTGCCTGAAGCCTTTCCCGGAGCCTTGTCCGGCAAACTTGTCAAGTTCTACCACCGGAGCGTAACCGGAGCTTTGCAGTGTCAATATAAGGAACTGTCTATCGTTGTGTTGGGAACCTCGTCTTGTCCAAGTCAAGGCTTTGAGTTCTCGTACTGTCCATGTGCCTCGTCCTGTGAAGGAGTTCCACGTCCTGTTCTGTAGCCACGTCATGTCCTCGCCTAGTTCCGGGGTCCGAGCCGGAGTTAAGACCCAGGTTCTGGGTCCTTGTCTAGTCTCCTGCTCGGAGTTCCAGCCACGTTCCAAGTTCCTTTTTCCTTGTCCTGATCCCGTTTCCCTAGTCTCGTCCTAGACTAGGTCCTGTATCTTAGTCTCGTCCAGCGTCTTTTCTTCCCCACTTCCCCCGTTTTCTTTGCATACCTAATCCTGTTCCTGATACTTCTGTGTCTGTGTCTTGCTTTTGCGTCTGCTCCCAGTGCCCCCGTTATGACACAACGGGACTGTGACAGCTTTCTTAACTATTAACGCCACCTCTTCTCATTCAATGCTTCCCCATCCGCTTTATCTAAAACAACTGAGAGGTGGAGTACTCCGCTGCCAGGCCTGCTCCTCCTCCAACCCTCTCACTAACGTCGAAAATATAGCGATTCGACGTGCTTATTCATGCCCTGGGCTCTTTCGCCGTTCATACAATACATTGTATAATTTGCAGCTGAGGACATTATTCGAACCATGCTCAACATCTAAATTGTTGATTTTGTCTGAGGCCTTCACAGCTTCTGTCTCCACAACCTCTCCACTCTCTATTCCGCGGTAGTCTTGTTCCCATCATTTCAATGTCTAGTTTTACCCTCCCACCTCCCACCACCCCCGCCCACCCACCTCGAGCAGCCCTAGTAAACCTTCCCGCTAAAGCGACTAGTACCTCCATTTCTTTGCAGTCGACTCCAAGATCAACGAAACCATTGTCTCCGTTTAACCCTTTACTTTTTTTCTTTCACTCACGTGTCTCCCATTAACCATTTAAGCCCTCGATCATCTCTGGCTGTCCAATCTCTCAATACCTCCTATTACCTTATAGTCTTCTATCAAGAAATTTATCGTAGTCCTCTCCAAGGACATAAACCAGTGATCCCTTATCGTTTCCTCATTTTTTTTCTCTTAATTAAGTAGCATTTAGGTAAATCTATTCCGCATAGTGTTTAAAATTTCCAAATCCCTGCAGTACGCCCTTATCATAGGTCTCCAATCAGGGAGGCAACCATCTGTTACCACTTTCTGGCTTCATCCTCAAACCAATGGTCTCATCAAATTTACTACCGCATTTTCAAAGCCGAGAGACCAAATCTTCCATGAAGGACCTTGTCAAATACCTTGCTAAGATCCATGTATACAACATCCACTGCCGTGCCCTCATCCACACTCCTGGTACCTTCCTTGACACGACTTACCACTTACGAAGAATTGCTGAGTATCCATAATCAGCCATTATCTATCCAAACACTCATACTTCTGGTCCGCTAGAATCCCTCCCAATAACCTTCTCTCTACTGATGTCAAGCTCAGAGGCCTATAATTTCTTGGATTATTTTAAAGCCGCTCTTAAACAGCTGAACAGCATAGGCTATCATCCAGCCCTCTGGCCTAAGGATGATTTAAACATCTCTGCTAGGGATCCGGCAACTTCTTTCTCCCGTAGCGTCCTAGTGAAAACCTCTCCAGGCCCAGGGAATTTGCCTGAGGAAAGTAGACACATCCTTCTCTGTAATCTGTATAGATTCCGTGAAAACGGTGTTTCTCTAGACCCTCTCTCTGTTTGCTGAGTAAATACAGATGTACAAAAAATA
This sequence comes from Mobula birostris, assembly GCF_030028105.1. NCBI lineage: Eukaryota > Metazoa > Chordata > Chondrichthyes > Myliobatiformes > Myliobatidae > Mobula > Mobula birostris. The sequence continues at coordinate 67,177,397 of NC_092382.1, forward strand.
ATCATCCTTTTTGTCTCCACATATGGATTGGCTATACTCTCATTGTGGTATTCCAGAGAACCCATTCTGACCCTGAAATCCCTTTGCTCTGAACATACCCGTAGCATTGAGTATGAGAGTTGGAATGTTATGGTGAGGTTGTATAATGCATTGGTAAGGCTAGGTTTAGAGTATTGTTTGCAGTTTTGGTCACCAAATTACAGGAAGCATATTACTAAGGTTGAAAGAGTGCAGAAAAGGTTTACAAGGATGTTGCCGGGACTTGAGAAACAGCGCTACTGAGAAAGGTTGAATTGGTTAGGACTTTATTCCCTGGAGCATAGAAGAAAGAAGCGATAAAGGTATATAAAATTAAGATGGGTGTAGATATAGAGAGCAATGAAAGCAGTCTCATTTTAATTTTCTACGCATCAGGGATTGAAGTCAAAACTCATGATCGATTTCCTTGTATCTCAGGTCCACCTGTCGGGCCAAAGTCGTTGTAAATTTTTTCTGCACCCTTTTCAACGTATTTACGTACATATTCCCTGTAGGAAGTTTACCAAACTGCATAATAATTCATGTGTGGCCTCAGCCATATCTTATGCAACCTGAAGATGACATTTTATCACCTGTATTATGTACTTTGATTTATGACGGATAATATGCCAACAGCTTTCTTTACGGCAGTATTACCCTTAACCAATTTGTTCCCAGCTGCTCTATATTCGACCACACACCATGATACTATTCCTCTCTGTCTATCATTCTCCCTGTCTTGGCAGCATCCACAAATTTCCTAATGCAATTTAGCACATTATCATCCAGATCGTTGATACAGATGTAAACAGCAAAGGAACCAGCACCGGTCTGTGCAGTTCTCCGCTTGTCACAGGTATCCAGTGAGAGAGGCAACCAACTGCTACCAATCTCTGGTTCCTTTCACAAAGCAAATGTCTCATAAATTTACTACCTCATTTTCATAGCAGAATGACTCAACATTGTGGGAAACTGTCAAATGTCTTGCAAAATTCCACGTCGACAGCAGCCTATATTTTTTCTTCAACAACATTCCTGGCAACTTCTTTGACACGATTTGCCACAAACGAAGCTATATGGTCTATCGTTAATCAGTCAATCTCTGAAAAGTAACTCATGTATCCGGCCCATTAAAATACCTTCCAATAACTTTCCCACTCATGATGTCAGGCTCACAAGACAATAAAATTATAGATTATTTTTAGAGCATTTCTTAAACAAACGGAACAACATTTGCTACCCTCCAGTTATATTGTTTAAGAATGATGTAAATATCTCTGCTCGGGTTCCTGCAAGTTTTTCCTTTCGCGAGGTCCGAAGCAACACCTTGTCAGCTTCGGGTGATTTATCCACTGTAATGTGCCTCATCCAAACGTCTCCACCTTTGTAATCTGTATAGAGTCCGGGAAGTTGATTCAGTTTTGTTTTACCTCGATAAACTGTATCCGACTCCCAGATAAATACGGATGCAAAAAAATAGCGCTTTTGGCACCACATTTGGATTCGCTGTTGTCCAATTCTCACCTTCCAGTGGTCTAATTATGTCTCTTGAAATCCTTTTGCTCTGAAACTATGTGCAGCATTCCTTACGATTGAACTAGGGCAAAATCATCCTTTCTTGACTCTTCTGCTCTCTTTCTAAAGTGTTCTCTTACATTCCCTGCACTCGATAAGCACCTCATTGCACCTGTAATTCATCTCCTGTTTTTTTCTTCACTTGAGCCTCCATATCACTTGAAATTCCAAGTTCTCGACACCTGTTAGGTTTACTCTTTATTGTGACAGGTCCGTACAAATTTTGTTCTCTCAAAATTTTACTTTTGAAGAACTCCCACCTACCACGCACATCTTTGATAGAAAACGGCCTGTCCCAGTCGACACTTGCAAAATCGTTTCTGACAACAGCAAGATTAAAATATGTCCAGTCTAAAATCGCAATCCAAGAACAAGGCCTGTTTTTTGCTTAGATATTTTCAAACTAATGGCCTGCGGACTACTGGATACAAAGTGTTCCGCTTGAAAAACTTCTGCCACCTACCCTGTCTCGCTCATTAAATGCAGATCAAGTATCGTCCAGTCGTTCATTTGGGACTTTTATCTGGTGCTTAAAAAATAAAAACTTTCCACAGTATATCTCACAACCAATATTCCATCTAGTTATTTACACTATGGAAGTCGCAGTCAAAAATTGGAAAGTTAAAATTAGCTGTTATCACAACCTATGTTTCCTGCAATTTTCTGCAATTTCTCTTCATATGTCATCTTCTAAATCAATCGGACTGATGGGTGTTATGTAGTGCCCTACAATCTCATTTAATGCGTCCCATTTGCTTCTTAATGGTTAAATATAGTAGTTACACGAGCCCTGGGCTCAGCTGGCTTTCATGCAATGCTTTTTGTATTGGAATATCTGCAGCTGAGCACAGTTGTCGACCCATGCTGAACCTTTTCATTCCTGACTTTGACTATCGTCATAACAACATCTGTCTCTACAACCTCTCCACTCTCTGCTCTGGAGCAGTCCTGTTCCCGCAAGGATATCAGTCCCCTTTCAGTTCAGGTGCAAACCACCTTCCTTAGAACATACTCCAAGTTCAACATAATGACTCCCATAGGTTAGTCCTCTATTTTGCTTTCACTCATGCATGTCTGAAATATCGCTAATGTCTCAGCACCGAACACCAGGCTCGAAACATTCTCTGTGTAGAAAAAAAAGGTTACATCTCACAGCGCGCTATACCTTCCTCCGATTATCTTAATGTTATGTCCCTCCTATTAGCCACTTACTCCCAAGGTAATGTCTTGCTGCACAATCCCTCAATACCGCTTACACCTTATACTCTTCTATCATGAAATCTGCCATATTCCTTCGCACAAAATCCAAAATCCAGAGAACCCTCAACGTTTCCTCATTAGACTTGATCTCTTACCTGAGTAGCATCTCGGTAAATCTATTCTGCATTGTCTTTAAAACTTCCAAGTCCTCCTCTAATTGATGCAGAATTAGAAAATTCGGACCATTCTGCTCCAAAATTCCATCATGACTGATTTACCATTCCCACAACTCCATTCTGCCAGCTTCTTCCCGTCCCCTTTGATGTCCAGTCTAATCAGAACCTATTTACCCCTGCTTTAAACACTATACAAGTGGCTTTCCGAGCAGTTAATGCCCCTCCCATGTGTGAATACTGAAGCAAATTATTCATTACTGACAGCTGCTGCTCCCCTGTTACTCCAGCACGTTCCCGGTTTTATCCATGATCAGTCCTCCCTATTCTCATGTGCGTCTATACCTCCTGCTTGTTTCCTTCATCCTACTCAGCAACGCCTTCTGCTATTCCCTTCGCGCAATACTAGGTCCATTTCGAGCTCCCTTCATAGATGCCTTGTAATACTCGAGCCTTCTCTGACCCTTGCTTCGTAAAGTGTGCTTCCGTCTTCCTCTTGAGTAGGGTTTTCATATTTATTATGAGCCATGTCTCCATATCCTATCATTCCTTTCCTTCTCCATTGAGTCAAATCTATGAAAAGCCCAATACAAGTTCTCCATTAACAATCTCTATACTAATTTAGTGCATTTCCCCGTACATCTGTTCCCAATTTATGATCTCACGATTTTACGCAATCGCATAGTTCCTTCCCTCCCCAAATTCAATATTTTCCCATTCTTCTGCACATCTCCTTTCGCGTCAAAGGTAAACGTTAAGGAGTTATGAATTTTTTTTTTTTTTTTTTGGAATTGCGCATCCTCTGAGTGTTTTCGCACCAGGTCTGACACTTTCTCTGGTACAATAACCAATAAGATCACTGAGGGGCAGTGGAGTAGTAGTGGCGATAAAACGATAACAATATCGCTGACCGACCCTGTTTCTTTGTCTAAGTCTACGAAATACGCACTCTGCTCCCGTCAATCCCGTGAGATGGCTCTGCCACCCCAAATCCTGGTTTGTGTGGGTACGGTGTAATTTGCTACGCTGTTGTATATCAGTGCCAAGAAATAACAGTCAACACACTGCATGTGATTAAAGGAATCATATTTACTTAATGTTACTTAACTAAAGGGTCATTAAAGAAATGAAATAAAGAAAGAAAAAGTGCGTATTATAATTAACCAGTCAAATGTGAACACGTTGGAGTTCATCTTCAACTTTTCTGTCATCACGCGCTGGACTTCGGTCTGCGTGGAAGCTCTCACCACCTTCCGATCGTCGCTCGCAATCCATTTCGAATAAATGGTCTCCCACCGGGTCCTATCCGACACTGGTTCTCCCCTGCGTCTTCTCTCTTCGTCTACCGCCGAACAAAAGGCCCCGGCTCATAACGGCATCAGTACACAACAGAAAAGCACAGCCCGCTCATTGGACGACTCACATTCCGACACATCGGAAATCTCCAGCTATAAACTAAACGAAAGTTGCCTTACAGTTAGATGGGGAAGTTAACAAAGCTTATGCGGTATTAACTTTCATATGTCGAGAGATAGCATTTGAGAGTTGCGAGGTAATGATGCCGCTCTATAAACCTCTGATTAGAGAACACTTGGAGTCCTGTGTCCAGTTCTGGTCGCCTCACTATAGGAAGGATGTGGAAGCATTGGAAAGGGTACAGAGGAGATTTACCAGGATGCTGCCTGGTTTAGAGAGTATGGATTATGATCATAGATTAAGGGAGCTAGGGCTTTACACTTTGGAGAGAAAGAGGATGAGAGGAGACATGATAGAGGTGTACAAGGTATTAAGAGGAACAGATAGAGTGGGCAGACAGCACCTCTTCCCTAGGGCAGCACTGCTCAATACAAGAGGACATGGCTTTCTGGTAAGGGGTTGGAAGTTCAAGGGAGATATTAGAGGAAGATTTCTCACTCAGAGAGGGTTGGTGCGTGGAATGCACTGCCTGAGTCAGTGGTGGAGGGAGATACTCTCGGGAAATTTAAGAGACTACTAGACAGGTACATGGAGGAATTTAAGTTGTGGTGTGGGGTTATATGGGAAGCAGGGTTTAAGGGTCGGCACAACATTGTGGGCCGAATGGCCTGTAGTGTTCTGTACTATTATATGTTCTATGTTCTATAAACACGGCTTCTCCATATAGACCATTACAATAGCAATAAAGTCTCCTTCCAGGGCGTGACGCACATCTTTATAAAAATGCTCGTCAGCACATCACACTGCCAGTGATAATGCCCAGTCATAACCCACCACACTGTCACTGGTTGTCAGAAAATATTGGCCATATGTTTACTTCTCAGTGCTCGCCATTTGTACAAATAAAACCGGCACAACTGACATACTGCAGAATCACTATCACAAATGTGCTGTTATCAATGATATTTAAAGCGCCCTGCACAGGGGAATATGTCTGAAGTGATGTGGACCGGATTTCCTTTCAAAATAACGTTATGGGGACTTGCTTATACCTGATAAACATTTCAGAGGAGATATTTAACAACGAATGAATAAGATAACAGTGAAACATGATGGTACAGTATTCGCCCTGGGCTTTTGTACTTATTTGTGGATTGATATCACAGGTGACCCGGCGGTCAGGGATAAACTTTCAGGTTTTATTTTTTGTCATCACATTGGGACGGGTTTACATTCCGAGTCACTGGTCCATTTTGTTTTTCGTATATGTAAAAGCAATTCGGAGTCATTTATTTGCAAATCTTGTTAAACTCTTTTGTTTCGAAGACGAAATATAAGTCGTTGTTTCAAAATAGTAGCGTGGCCTATAATTATTTGGTTGATTTGTGAGACTTTCCCACATCCTACGCTCTATACCTCTCACTTATCCGTGCACTCTACCTCCTATTCCCCCTCTCTCACAATTTCGCTCTGTCTGTACTGTCTATATCTCTTTATGTCTCCCCTCTCCTCTCTCTCTCCACTCTGCACACTCTCGATCCCTCTTCTTGCCCACATATTCATCCATCTTCAGCTTCCCTATCTGCACCTTTCACACACACCGTGCCCCATCCCCTCTCCATGCTCACCCATGCACTCTCCTTCTGCCTCTTCCTTCCCCTCACCCGCACTCCCCATCGCACTCTCAGCCGCACATCAACATCAGTTAAAAGGTGGCAAAGGTTAAGGATGATACGGTCTGATTTGTTCAAATGGCAAAAAAAAAATGTTTTAAAACAACTGCGGATGATTGGATTAGGGTTAAAAATAGCTATGCAGCTTCTGGCCCCTGGTAACCTTCTTCAGACTGTTAAAGGTTTCATCGGTCTTCCATTGGTCTTAGAAGCAATCTTTATGACTCTTCATTTAAATTTGAACAGACTTGGAGATCTTTTATTCGATATTTTCATTTAATGTAATATATACCCTTCTTGTTTTTTTTTACTGTTTTTAATGGAGGTCGGGATTGAGGACGTGATTTTAAGTTGTTTAACTCTATTTGGTTTCAAGTTAGTCGATTGCTTTGCTTTGCTTTTAGTTATTTGCACGGTGGGTTTTTCTCTTGTTTTTTTTTCCTTTTCTCTATTGATAGATATAAAAATTAGTATACTGTTATGTTACATTGGTATTATGTTTAAATTACATTGTTTGTATTATTTTTGTATTAATATTTCCTGTAATTTTATTATATTTTAACAGTGTATTAGTGCTTATATGGCTTACCTTTTTGTATACTTATTCAATAAAAAGATTTAAAAAGAAAGAAAGAAAATGCATATTCTCACTCTGAGAAATTTTCTTTATAAAGTTAAAAGTTATAACGCTTTTCCCTGCAGCAGAGGTAGTTAATTGCAATGTTAAAGACAGTGTTCGCAGGTGAATGAGAGTGAGAGTGGAGTTAATTTCAGCAGAAAGTCCACTCCCTATTCTGTCGGACATGCGGGCCTGTACCGTTTCTTCAGGCAGCTATTTTTACAATCTTACAACCCTCTGTATGAACAAGTTTTCTTTCATGTTCCCATTAAACTTTTCACCTTCCCCACTTAACACTTGAGCTCTGATTGTAAGTCCCCCAAAACTCAATGCAAATACCTACTTGCATTTACCCTATAACTACCATTCATCTTTGCATGTACCTCTATCAAATCGTCCCTCATTGTTCTGATTTCCAAAAAATAAATTCCGATCCTATTCAAAATTTCCTCATGGCTCATGTCCTCCATTCTGGGCAAATTTCCAGTAATTTTTCTCTCTTCTCGTTACTGTAAACTTCCTGTAGGTAGGTGACCAAGATGCAAAGGATGCTCCTAATTCGGCCTCAGAAATGCCTCATATAGGTTCAAACATGTTTCCCATCTCCTGTATTCAAAGTATTAGTTTATGAAGACCAATGTGCCAAAAGCAATGTAATCTCAGTGAAGCCCTAAATAACGTATGAAAGTTATTACCATTCGTATACCCAATAAAGCTTCGTTTATATACATTTTACTTTGCTATCACCCAGTAGCTAACTCATTTCAACACCTCCCACACCACCTCAATCCTCCACCAATTCTGCCTCTTCTACAGAACTGGGTGAACTCATTTCCTACATTAGACTCCATCTGACCTGTTGCTTCTCCCCAATCTGAATCCCTACAACTTGTCCATCAATTCAGGAACCTCATTGGATTTTCTGAGCCCCAGAGGAGTTTATTGCCAACTGTGCCAACTCGGGGAGGTACTGTAGTTTCAAATAACGTCCAGAAAATAGATTCGACAAATACTCTTTAATTAATAAACAGTGAGCACATAAAAAAAAAAAACATGGAAATGTTGCTTTAGCTCCCTTAAGCGAATTGTGGACATAGTTTGGGAATAGCTCGGTCACTAAGGGAAGCAACAGTGAAAAAAACCTAAGCATCGCAAAGCACAACCGCATTTTTTAATTGCCTATTTACTTTGGAACTGATGTCCTTAGGACGACCAGATGAAAAATCTTCCCTGCACGAACTTCTGCCACCTGCCCTCTCTCATTCTGTAAATACAGATCAGGTATCGTTCAGGACATTTATCGACTTCTTTATGAGAAATTTCCAGTAGATTTTTGACAACCTCTACTCCATCTTGTCCTTTTTTACTGTGGCAGTCTCTAATAAAACTTGGAAGTTTAAAATCACGTTATATAACTAAGTTATGGTTTCTTAGTTTCAAGTATATTTCTCTAACTCCTTCGGACTGTGGACTGTAGATAAGCTTAACGACCTGTAACATAAACATCAAACGCAATCTCTCCAAAGCCAAAGATCCTTCAACATGGACATATCTTTCTTGTTACTCCGCTCCACATAGAGCGGGTCACTAGGTTAGTTTTCCACTCCAACCTCTCATGGTCCGGTCCGTGAAGTCCGCATTCAGTTTCACGGTCCGTTCCATCGATCCATATTCCAGGTTATCC